>NC_140962.1:132107640-132140140 GCF_056783735.1 Eptatretus burgeri
GGTGCCACTGTTGTCGGACAAAACCCAGCACCATGCCACCGGGCCCCATAACCTCCATCTGTAGACAGAGGGAGACAGACAATGGATATCAGGTGACATGTACCCACCAAGATGAGCACACATTTTTAACAGGGACAAAAAAAATAATTAATTAAAAGAAGACAACTCTGCTCTCCCCATTTGTTTTTTGTTGCCATCTATACTGTATGCATATATATATATATATATATATATATATATATATATATATATATATATATATATATATATATATATATATATATATATATATATATATATATATATATATATATATATATATATATATTGTCTTCACTCCTTCACTCCTGTTAGTCTTTTGCATTGAGCTGA
Organism: Eptatretus burgeri; assembly: GCF_056783735.1. Lineage (NCBI taxonomy): Eukaryota > Metazoa > Chordata > Myxini > Myxiniformes > Myxinidae > Eptatretus > Eptatretus burgeri. The sequence continues at coordinate 132,108,013 of NC_140962.1, forward strand.
TACAGGAGGAACCTCATGAGACCCGTTCCTTGTCTCTGGCTCACCTCTTGAAGGCAACATTTACACCAGCAGCAAGGTCCCGGAGTGCAGCGAAACGGCCGGATCAGTAACAACGGACTGTTTTCTGCGTTGTCTTTCACTGATATGGTCAACGGACGGAGGTTTCCGAGACACAGACGAGCACAGCACCCCGACTTCTCTTTGGCTGTCCAAATATGCTGTCCAACCGAATTTGTTATCTCGTATTTGTTCTCCATGTGGAAGCTGAAAAGTACTGTAAGGCCAAGGTTAGGGAAGAAAATCATGTTAATTTCGACAAATGATACACACAAGGAACTTTGGTGCAGGAGGAGGCCATTTGGCCCATTAAGCCTGCTCTGCACCAACCCCAGTATCCATCACCCATCCACATAGCTACTGTACCTACCATGCACACAAGCCAATATCTCCGTACCACTCTATATCCGATGCATCCAGGTACCTATCTAAATCCCATTTAAACTTATCCCCCTCTGCTGCCATTTCCTTTCCGACAAGATCATTCCATGGATTAACCACTCTCCGACTGAATTAAGACCCCCGCCTTAAAACTGTCCTCACTCTCACCTGCTATGACCCCTGTTCCTAACTATGTCCACTCTTCCAAAAAAATAACTCCACTGTACCTATCTTGTCCACACCCTTCATTATCTTAAACATCTCAATCAAAGCCCCTCGCACTCACCTCCTTTCCAATGTATAAAGTCTGTCTCATTCAAATGTTCCTCATCGATAAGTCTAGCTATCCCTAGAATCAATCTTACCCTTTGTTAATCATGCCACATGGCTTACCTTCCATGATCTCCTTTTTCTGCTTGATAAGAAGCTGATCAATCTAGAACAGAACAGAAATACAAATAGGACAACTAACACACTACTGCACTTTTGAGCTGTGTTTGGGTATTCCCTCAGAAGGGTTAACACCATTCTTAAAATATATTAATGAGCCAATTCCGGTGATCTTAACTAAGATTTAACGAACGTGTTAAAGTCATCTAGCGAACTGGAAAGATTGAAGACAAATCTACGAAGTACTTCTTCTGATGACTTGACACATGTTTTGACAAATTCGAATTTTGAAACTTATATCGAGTGTAAAAAAACCACCTTAAATCCACTGCAGCACACCCATCCTTTATCAGGCATAGATAAAAAAATTTTTTTAATAATAATAAAGAAATAAACCTTTCTTCATGAGACAAGTCTATAACATCAGGCTTGGCATGATTATAATCTTTGACTTACTGAACTTGTTTCCTTCAAAATCCATGGGTATTGTTTATTCTAACAAGAAGTGTGGTTGTGGCTTCTGGAAGGGCTGAACGACCGAGTGGTGAGTGTCACATAAGAGTGACAAAGACGCAGATTGGAACGAGTGGACAGGGTTATGTAAATGAGAGACCAGGATGAAGGAATGGAGGTGAGCACGAAAGTGAAATTTGGGGAGGATAAAAAGGTTTGGATTTCTGGAAGAAACATGAGGTGGAGGGAGAGAAGGTGGACAGATAAGAAAGGGAAGGAGGTGGAAGTCCAGAAATAAGGCTGTTTAGGGCAGCAAAGCTTATACCCTACCTATGGTGAGTAAGCTGGGGGCAGACCCTGGGACTCAACTTCCTGCTGAGAGTTACCATGTTTTACATTAGAATTCAAGCGGGCTGCCAGGATGGCCTATTGGTACACACACTTGCCTCTAAGCTGTCTAGCCTGGGTTTGAATCCCGACCCAGCTATAAACGGTCGTCCCGGTGTTTCACAGGCAGGGTGATTCATCAATGCGTGTGTCGTCACTTGGATGGACATTAAACTGGGTGTCCCATCTGCCAGAATTAGTTGTTGGACATTAAAGATCCCAAGGTATCCTTCAGGAAGAGTTGGCGAGCTGTCGCCGGCACCGATCTGAACAAATTCCTGCCCTGACCTACACATGGTGTTGCATCAGCGGCACAGCCACACCCTCAGGCAATAATGCTACCCCGCAGCCTTATGCTGCATACAAAAGAAGAAGAAGTAAAAGTATTAAAGCTGACAACTACAGCAATTTAAATGGGGGGTATCCCTGTGAGCCCTCAATCAACACTTTACCCTGTGAGCCCTCATCAATCAACTCCTTACCCTGTAAGGTCTCATCAGAGAGCTTCAGCCTAGCTTGAAGAAGGACGTTCAAAACACAACTTTCAGCAAGCAGACTATAACCATTCCGTTTATCAAATGTTTCCATGGAACCAGAATATACCAACAAAATGGAACATAAAGAGACCTGTGCGAGATACTGCAGTCCTTGGGAGGAGTTGGGAGTTGCAGAAGGCCACTGGGGAGCTGCAAAGGATGGGTGCATAGAAGATAAAAGAGAGAGAAAAGTGTTATCGAAAGCAAGTTAGTTGTGTGTGTGTGGGTGTGTGGTGTGTCACAGATTGGATGGTGCATGACAGGTTGGTCAAAATCAGTGGCAATAGCTGACGTTGGCATTTGATGAATGCCTCCACAACATTGAAGGGGTTTGTATGATTTTCTCTCCTCCTCCTCCTCCTCCTCCCTTTATAAGGGATGAGATCCAATAGTTCCAAGCTTTTGCCTTGCCTTGACCAATATACCCCTCCGTTTCCCCGTGTCTGCAGCCAGCGCTCTCCACTCTCCAACCACCCCCACCTTATTGATATCCCTCCTCACACAATCTTCGCATCTCAATCATGGTCTACCTCGTTTTCTCCTATCTTGCTCCCTCAACCTCTCCACTATCTTTGCCATTCTCTCTTCTTCCATTCACACCAAGTGTCTGACCCACTTCAGCCAGTTTCTCACCAATCTTCCCATCAAGTTCAACTGCACATCAATTTCCTCCCTCAGTACGTCCATCCTCCTTCTATACACCCTCTTCACTCCCACAACCCTCCTGACCCAGTTGTTCTTGCAGACCTGAAGCCTCTGTTGTCTCTGTCAGTGGCACCATCTCCAGACTGTCAAGGTAGACGGCGTCACACAAATCATCATAACTTTCCCTTTCAATTTCCTTGATACCCTTCTGTCTATCAAGACTAACCTGTTTCATGGTTGAGTTGCCGGTGACTAAACCATCTCCCCCCACCAGATTTCCCGGTGAGAAGGGTGTATGGATATGGACACCCAATAGGATTAAAAACAAAACCTGTCAAAGGGTGGAGGAGCTCCTTGTGAGCCAACGGCCATCCATATCTAGTGCCCAACTGTGTCTGCAGACGACCTCATGCAGTTGGGGTACTTTTTTTGGTGGCAACATTTACAAGGAGGTTGGTGGCAACATTTACACTCCAGCCACCATGAAACCCTTCACTCCCCAAAACTCAGAAATGCAAATAAAACTGAAAACCCACTCCGTCGGAGTACCTCCTGTGCTGCTGCCCTTCACAGGATGATGGGATTGGGGCAAAGCCTTCGGGACCCCCATTCCTTGATGATAGGAGCAGGAGCATACGGTAAACTTTCTGGGTCAGATTGTGGTGATGTGTGGTGGAGTGGTGCTGAGGTGTCGTCCACCAGATGGCAGTCTCCTTGGGTTAACCTGAGGCAGTCTCTGGTGGGGGGGGGGATGGGGGGCTGGAATGTCCTGTCCCAAGAGAGGATGATCACCTGTCTGTTATCATCTGAGCTCAAGCGTTTAAACATCAGTATTGCAGCACTCTCTGAGGTTCAGAGACCGGATTGTGGTGATATCATGGCAGGTGTTTACGCCCACGATTTGTCTGGTTATTCTGATGGCTACCATGCTCAAGGAGTTGCTCTCACTGTGTCCAATAATCTGACTCCAATGATAATTGAGGTCGCACCGGTCAATGAGCATATTATGAGACTAAGGATTCGTCACTCCTTGGGTGTCATTTCCCTGGTCTCTGTATATGACCCAACCGAGGCGAGTGATCTCACCGTGAAGGACGCATTCTATGCCACGCTCGAGTCTGTGGTTGATCAGTACCTCAGGCGAAAGACTCTTCTAGTCTTGGGGGATTTAACTGCAGACTGGAACTGATGGGGATGGTCATGAGACATTTGTTGGTTCCTTATAGCATAGAATAGCACTAAGGTCCTTGACTTTGCAAGAAGTTGTGGACTTAGGGTGGCTAGTTCATTGTTTCAGCACCCACAGGCTCATCACTGGACTTGCTATTCCATCGCTGGTGGTGTGGCAAAGGAGATTGACCATGTCCTCATTGATGGTTACTGGAGGATGATCCAGAACAGCAGGGTCAACTGGACTGACCAAAGGATTGTTGTCGCAACTCTGAAGTTGCAGCTTAAATCTGGGAGAATGGTACCATCCCAGCCTCGACTGGATGTTGGCAAGCTTCAGCATGAGAGGGTAGCTGAGGCATCTGCGAACAGGCTGAGTGGGGATTTGGGAGGTCTGGGTGCTTTGGTGAACACTGAAGACTTGTGGAATGCCTTCAAGATGACCATCCTTGATGTTGCCGGTAGATGTCTTGGAACTCACCAGAGGGCGATGAAGAATTTTGTCTCTCAAGGGAAACTGGATTCCATTGACCAGAGTTGTAAGGCCAGGCTAAAAGGCAGAGGTGAACTGTTCGAGGGGTTGTGGCATAAAACTGTACATGTTCAGAGGGCAGACAAAGAAGCCTATGTGCAAGGAATCTGTGAGGGGATAGAGCATCACCTGTGGTCAAGTGATTCTTGTCCTACTCACAGGGGAATTCACGCATTGCGTTCCTCCAAGCCAATTCCTCGGTGTACTGCAGTTAAAGCGGAGGATGGTGGGCTCTTGACAGAGGAGTCCGAAGTGAAGATCCGCTGGGCCAGTTACTTTGAGAAGTTGTGCCAGGCTGATCCACCAGCTGTTGAGTGGGATGTCAGGGGTGTTACTGTCCCTATTGCTGACCCTCCAATCAACTGTCCCAACTGACTGGAAGAAGGGCCTTGTTGTCCCTCTCTGGAAAGGGACAGATCGCCAGGACTGCAACAAATAATGAGGGGTGACGCTGCTCTCAGTGCCGAGCAAGGTCTTTTCTCGAATAATTATTGATCGGGTTCGCTGCCATCTGCTTGAGCACCAGTGCCCAGAGGAGTCAGACTTTATTCCAAAGAGGTCAACGATTGACCATATCCTTGCTCTTTGGGTCCTCACCGAACGCAGATGAGAGGTTCGGCAAGGGCTGCTTGCAGCCAATGTTGACCTCTGTAAAGTGTTTGATTCAGTGAATCGGTATGCCCTCTGGAAGATCTTGGTCTTCGAGGAGTACCACCAAAACTGATCAATCTGATATCTGAACAATAGTCTGGTACTGAGAGAACTGTGAGATGTGGTGATACCATCTCTGACATATTCCCAGTTGTTACTGGAGTTCATCAGAGGTGTGTACTGGCCCCCACACTTTTCAGTTCTTGTATGGATTGGATTCTCAGGAGGATGTAGGAGAGATCAAGCTGTGGTGCATCGTTTAAGAATGTCAAGATCTCTGACATGGATTTTGCAGATGATGCAATCATCTTAGTGGAGACTGGATATCCTTTTGGGGGCCCTTGGGGTGCTGAATGAAGAGTCAGAGCTGCTGGGATTATGGGTTTCCTGGGTCAAAACTGAGATCCATTCTTTCATTGACATCTTGGATGCTGCTATCTTGTCTGTACCTGTTTGTGGTGAAGATGTTGAGCTCACGGACAGATTTACTTTCCTTGATATTGATATTCATGTCTCTTGGCCGTGAGCCAGAGGTCAATAAACATGTGGGTCGGGTCTGGAGAGTCATGGATTCACTGCATAGTGGGGTGTGGCGCTGTTGGTACATGTGCAGGAGGATGAAAATCCGAGTCTTCAGGTCCTTGTTGCTTCCAGTCTTGCTCTTGGGATGTGAGACTTGGACTCTGACCAGGGATCTGAAATGGAGATTTCATTCCTTTTAGTACCAGGTCTCTTCGGAGAATCCTTGGCTATCGCTGGTCAGATTTTGTGTCCAACGAGTGGTTGCTGAGAGGGACTCAAATGAGATTTGTTACCTGCATTGTCCGTGAGCATCAGCTGCAGCTGTACGGACATGTGGCTCATTTTCTTGATGCTGATCCTGCTCATCAGATTCTCTCAGCGAGGGTGCCTCCTGAGTGGAGGAAGCCAATGGGCCGACTACGTTCCTCGTGGTTGCAGCAGGTTGATCAGCATATCAAGGAAATTGGGATGGGCCAAGCGTCTACCTGGAGTACCGGTGGAAAGTGGATGCAGTGACGCGTTGCTCCGACGCATGCTCCCATACCTGACCTGACTTGACCTGTCTGCCATTACTCCCTCCACCCATTTGCACACACCTAGATCATTAATTCTTCCTCATCACACATCCAACATGCACCCCAAGTTTCATCCGAATCCGTCCACAACTTTTTGTAATATCATGCTATTTATTGTTTTTGGTCCTATCTCAATGGTGATGATTCAAATAAAAAATTCTCGTAGTCGGATCTGGATCTTCACCAAAATCTAACCAATTCGTCCTTCTTATACACCCAACTTGCCCACCAAATTTCATCTGAATCTTTCCACCACATTATGAGATATCCTGCACACAAACAAACAAATAAACCAATGTCACCCGCAGGGTGACGCGTATCTTGCCAAAAAGGTGACCATGTGTGACTTCTTTAAGGTCACACTGAGGTGAACAGAGCTGCTATCCACCAGGAGCGACTCCTTGAGGAATATCTGCCTACGAGAGATTCCGACGAGAATCGTTCTACAGAGTAACCATGAAAAATGTGTTTGCCTCATAACGTCACCAAATGATGTCCTAATGTCTCAAGCTTGACATATCTAGAAAGCACTCATCGAGGTGTTCAATTTGAGGAACTACACGATATGGTTCCTAAAACTTGAAAATTTGACCTTGGGGTCAAATATGTTTGACCTCAGGCGCTAACCATGAAGATCAAGGCCAATCGCCACCAAAACTAATCAGCTGAGCGCCAGACCATATACTACATTCCCATAAAGTTTGGAGACGATTAGATTAAAATTACTCAAACAATAAGGGTTTCGTCGACTCCCCTGATTTGCGACAAAGTGACCTTGACCTTCAAAATTTTATGCGCTGAAAGGGACCTCTATAGGCCTCTGATATGCGAAGTTACAAAAATTTCCAATGATAACTGTGCTCTGCAGAATTTTTTAATACGTGATTACAGACAAACAAACAAAAAATAAAAAAAACATACAAGCTGACTAACATATCTTGCAAAAACTTCGTTTTGGCAAGATAACAAGAAAAAGACATCATGCAGAGCATGATACTTGCGAAATCGACATCTCGTCCCCAAAGGTTGTCATGGATATATCAGATTGTCCATTTCATTAAGATTAAAATTGACAATCTTAATCAAAGCTCAGGTCAATCTGATTAAAAGTGATTATATTTCAGATTGAAATTGATGATTTTAGAAGTTTGACATTGAGTGGTCGGGTCAGTCAGGTTTCTTTACTACCACTGGTAACATGTAACCCAGTGCCACCTGCCGTATGGTCGGGTTGTCGGCGACTAAACCGACACCCCTCACTGGCTTTGCCAGTGGGGAGGGTGACTGTGATATCCTGCCAGGACGAAAAACAACACCTGCCAAAGGGCGGATGAGCTCCTCGGGGGATCCAATGGCCATCCAGTATGGAAATGGTGTCTCCGAAAAAACACCCATACAATTACACCAGTTTTTTTAGGTAGTAGTTTGTAGACAGCAACTGCTCAGGATGGTACTACCGTTCTGACTTGGAAGCGTTAGAGTGGTGCCAGGAACCATCTTACACTGTCCTTGTCAGGACTGCTGGTCTTACTTTCTGTCTCACTCAAACTATAGTTACCGGGCTAACTCGAATATCTCTTTCTTGCAAATAAACATCACACACTTTTCATCACACATTTTTTTTACTCACTAATTTTCCCTCCTCACTGTAAATTCTCTCTTTCATTTTCCTAAGACAGCCTGCAATGGAATATAAATATGATAAAGTCCGAAAAGTAAATGGCCCCTAGTTCCCGGCATTATAAGGTGTGAAGAATCTCCGGTGATCTGCCTATCTCTGCTGCCAACGAGGTGGGGGGGGGGGGAAATCAGGCAGTAGTAGTATCGGTCCCTCCCAAGACCCTTGATTTTTGAACCAACGTAACTCATTTTCAATCCATTTCACCAACATTCGTGGTCTTTCTTCAAATCTTTCCTCTGTTGAACATAATCTAGCAAGCGCCTCTCAGAAACCCAATTATTACAGGACGTTCTTGTTAATTCTTATAACATTTCGAATGACAACCTTCACTCCTTCACTCAAAGGAGGAGTCCGTGTCTACTCCAACATCAACACGCCTGCTGTACGCCTTATGGACCTCGAATCTCCAAACTCTGATGTCATCTGGTTTAAGATTTGTCTCCCGGCCATCACTATCTTTCTCTGTTTCACTTACTGCTCTCCAAATTCTACAAACTTTATCGCTTCCTTTGACTCTCTAAACTCTTGCCATGAGGCCATGACGTCCGAACACCTTCAAGCAGAAGTTCTCTATCTAGGCAACTTCAATGTACACTACAGGGAGTGGCTGAAATCTTCCCACACGGATGTTGGGGGAGTTTAAGCTCTTACATTTTCCATTCTTAGTGACTTTGAACAAATTATTACCCACCCTACCCAAATCCCAGATCGTCATGACCATACTAATAATACTTTGGATTTATTCTTCACTTCCAATCCGTTGCATTACAACTACACAATTTCACCTCCAATTGGTTCTTCTGACCACAATCTTGTGATCATCACTTTACTTACCACCACTTCTTCTCATCCGACTGCTCCGACGAAACGCCAGTATTGGCATTTCAATAATTCTGACTTTCCCTGGAAAGACGACTGCCCCTCCTCGGGTGATGCCTCTATCTCTGCTGAAAGTATAGCTGAGGTTATTGGTGCAGAAATGGAGGCTTATATCCCCTTCTATTTCGAGTCTATCTCTCCGACCAATTCTTGGTTCAATAATTCCTGCTCTGCAGCCATTCGTGTGAGGGATGCCGCATATCGGACATGGAAAAACTCTTCTTCCTCCGACTCACATTCAGCTTTCATATCAGCCAGAAATCATTGCAAACATGTTATTCATGAAGCGAAGCATTCCTTCATTCAAAAGAAATGTGACAACCTCTCATCTTCTTCCACCAATACATCTTTCTGGTCCTTAGCTAAAAGTATCTCCAACAACTTCTGCCGCTCTACCTTTCCTTCGCTTTTCCGTTCCGATGATACTATCGCTGTCTCTCCGACCGATAAAGCAACTCTTTTTTGTTCTCTTTTCTCCTCTAACTCCACATGGGATGACTCTAACATTCCATCTCCCTCTGATGTTCCCCTCACCAATCCTATGTCCCTCCCTATAATCTCTTTTCATGCAGTCCAAAAAAATACTCTCTGGACATAAGCAAGGCCTACGGGCAAAATGGGATTCCTCCCCGGGTCTTGAAGGAATGTACATCAGAACTTGCACCCATGCTTGCTCGTTTGTTTTGTTTTTGTTTAAAAACCCAAACTTTTCCTCTTACCTGGAAACATGCCTTTGCACAGCCTATTTTAAAGAAGGGTGATCGTTCAAACCATTCTAACTACAGTCCTATTGCTCTGACTTCTACTGTTTCCAAAGTATTTGAATGTCTTCTCAATTCCCATGTTCTCAAGCATCTTGAATCTCACAGTCTTTTATCTGAGCACCAATATGGCTTCCGTAAGGCAAGATCAACAGGTGATATCCTTTCTTGCATTACGATTGTCTGGACCTCTTTTTTGAAAGACTTTGGGGAATCCTCTGTTGTCGGCCTTGATATCTCAAAAGCCTTTGACAGAGTTTGGTATCGGGGTTTGATAACTAAACTTCCCTCTTTCGGCTTTCCTCTTTCATATTGAGCTTTCTTTCCAAATGCTCTATCTCCGTTATTGTTGATGGTTCAACACCCCCCCCCCTACCCGATCAACAGCGGTGTACTTCAGGGTTCCTTCCTGTCTCCAACACTCGTCCTTTTTATCAATGACCTTCTTTCTTCCACAAATAACCAAATGCACTCATATGCTGATGACTCAACATTACATTCCCCCATGTCTTTCCCATCTGCCCCATCTTCCCTCACTCAATCTACATCTCATTTCATCACAGCCACCTCTTCAAATTCGAATTTGGACAAGATCTCCCAGTGAGGAAAATATAACAAGTTAAGTTTAATGCTTCAAAAACTCAATTTCTTCTCCTCCCTCTCTCTCTAAAACTCCTCTCTACTCTCCAATCTCATTTGAAAGCTCTACAATTATACCATGTGATACAATAAACCTACTAGGTATCACTCCAACATCAAATTTATCTTGGAATCCACACATTACTCAAATAGCTAAGTCTGCCTCAAAGAAATTCAGAGTACTGTTCAGATGGCGAAGACTCTTCTCTGAACGGTTGCTCCAACTATATAAAGGATTGATTGGTCCTTGTATAGAGTACTGCTCTCACATCTGGGGAGGTTCCAGCTCCACTTACTTACTGGACAAAATTGAATCCAAAGTTATTCGACTTGTCAACTCGCCCAATGTGACCTCAACACTCAACCAGCTCAAATTCCGCCACATAGTAGGCTCTCTTTCTCTTTTCTACAGATATTACTTTGGTTTCTGCTCGCAAGAACTTGCTGCTTGTTTACTTCCACCATTAGTGAGACCAAGGAATACTCGACAAGCCACTACATCACATGATTATTACGTGGCCATTGGCAACTCAAGGGTGGGCCGTTACGATGTTTGTTTCTTCCCCTCCACTGCCAAACACTGGAACTCTTTACCTTCTCATGTCTTCCCATACACTTATGACCTTCCCCTTTTCAAAAAGTAGATTTTTTACTTTCTCAAAAACTCTGAGACTATATATTCTCTCTTTCCTTACTTTTCTATTCATGAAGTTCTTTTATTTAAGGCTTGGCTTCGATGAGGACTATTTAGTCCATGCCTGAGGCCTTCAGCATTAAAAAAAAAAAAAGAGTTGACCTTTGACCTCGAAAATAGTTGGTTTCCCAATTCAGTGATGGAATATGCAAATCCTGTACAACTTTCAAGTCAATCAGATTAAAAATGATGATTTTTGAAATTTGATGTCAAGATGACCTTTGACCGCAAAATCAATAAGCTTTCCAGTTTGAGACTACCTCCACAACATGGTAAAGTTTCATGATGATCGGTTTAGAAATGTGACCTGTGGGTGATTCACAGACAAACAAACAGGCAAACAGAATAACAAAATCAACTGACCAATCCGCTTCAAGAGACCACACCAAATTTTTCTCTACAATTCACGTTTAATATCACAACTGATATAATCATGGGGAGGGAGGACAGTCCCCTTAATGTCAGGTACAAAGAGGCAAAGCAACTCACAACTACTGTATTACAAAACCATCACGTAGCTGCTCTTAATCCTAAAAATTGCAATTTACAACTTGCCACCGATAAAATGGTAATAAAGTGCGATTATGACTCAATAGACCAATAATAAAACCTCGTTAATTAAAGAGTTCTTAACAAGAAACTGGAGGCAGGTCTGTGGTCATTCTGTCTTCTACCGTCTCCTCTCCGGCCTTGCCCCCCCCCCATCCCCCTTGCTCTGTCTGTGATCTGTCCCCCCTATATTTCCTCAGGGCACTCAAGGTCCGTAAAAAACCTCCTTCTGGTGAAAATGCCAAAATCAAGAATCGCTGCTCACCTCTCTTTCATTCCACCACCTCATCTTCCCCCATCCAAAACCACGATCTTCTCTATCCCCGTTAATCCACCTCAAACCCACCTCCTTCAAATTTGATGTTTTCCTTCCTGAAAGTCCCTGTAGTACCATCTTGTTTACCCCATCCCTCTTCCTTCCACAGATCTCCTATTGACTTTGTTCCTCACTGTTTTGTGCTTCACTCTCCCACCCTTTTTGTCTCCTGCCTTGTTATATGTTTATGTGTATTAGCTCTGACACGAGCCTCGATTTGGTATACCAAAAAAAAACAAAAAACAATTCTTTCATATGAGCAATCACAATATGAATTGCACCCAAGGAGGTATCCGTAGCTCTTTAACGACAGAGACATTATTCATTTAGTCAACAAGGGTCCCAAAGAGGTCTGATAGATTGACAGAATACGAGGTGTGTTCAAAAAGTATCCAACCATAATTTTTCGAAAACAAATGAAGCTAGGGAGGCGTGGTTTGGTGCACGTAATGTAGGCGATCCTAATCCGTATGCGTGAATATTTTCCCGCCTGCAGAAGCTGTCAGTCGCCGACAGACCGCCGATGAGTGAGGAAGTGTAAGTGAGCGCCGTCGGATTTTCGTTTTTCACAAAATGACGGAAAAACTTGAACAACGCTACTGCATCAAATTTTGTGTAAAGCTTGGCGATTCCCAAGTGGAAACGATCCGCAAGATTCAACAGGCCTTCGGGAACGAAGCAATGGGCACCACACAGATAAAAGAGTGGTACAACCGCTTCAAATATGGTCGCACATCAGTGGAAAGTGAAGCACGTTCTGGTAGGCCCTCAACATCCCAAAATGAGATAGTCATTGACCAAGTGAGGACCCTGCTGATGCAGGATCGTCGAATCACGATCAGAGAACTTGCAGACGAGGCGGGCGTCAGCATTGGATCCGTTCATTCCATTGTGACTGAGGATTTGGGCTTAAGGAGAATCTCAGCGAAGTTCGTGCCAAAGCTGCTAACGATCGAGCAGAAGCAAATCCATTTGGAGATCGCACAGGACATGCTGGAGACTGTGAACATCGATCCCAACTTCTTCAACACAGTAATCACTGGCGATGAGACCACAGTGATCCGTCATTTTGTCAAAAACGAAAATCCGACGGCGCTCCCTTACACTTCCTCACTCATCGGCGGTCTGTCAGCGACTGACAGCTTCTGCAGGCGGGAAAATATTCACGCATACGGATTAGGATCGCCTCCATACGTGCACCAAACCACGCCTCCCGAGCTTCATTTGTTTACGCACGAAAAATTAAGGTTGGATACTTTTTGAACACACCTCGTATAAAGGAAATTCATTATTTGGGACAATTACAGCTTAGATTCAGGATAATTATTTGCCCCCCCCCCCCCGACGGACTTAGTCCGAAACGGGTGCTTATAGAGTTGGTCTCAATTTTAGTGTCCGTGTGTGTGTGTGTGTGTGTGTGTGTGTGTGTGTGTGTGTGTGTGTGTGTGTGTGTGTGTGTCCGCAACCATATCTTGGACATGTATGGACCGATTTTAGTTGTACTTGGCACAGACACATGATGATATACATATGCACATCATTTTGTTTCGTGATGCGATCAAAAATAGCCGACTGGCGGCCATTTTAGTTGTTAAAAAAAAAAAAAATCCGGTGTCAAACACATCCTCAACCATTTCTCGGACACGCGTTTACCGATGTTGTTGAACCTTGGCAGCCAGATAATGAATGATGTCCGACATATGCACGTCATTTTTTTTTTTTTCGAGATTAAATCCAAGATGGCTGACTGGCAGCCATTTTCTTAATTAAACGCGTCCCCAAACATTTCTCGGACGTGCATGGTCTGATTTTGTCCAAACGTCGTACAAGCACAGTACATGATTGCATACACTTGGACCAAATTTTATTTTGTGATCTGATCAAAGATGGCCGACTGGTAGACTGGTGGCCATTTTAGTTGTAAAAAAAAACCCAATGTTGAATACGTCCTTAACAATTTGTCGGACTTGCATTTAGCATGTTGTTCAAACTTAGCACTCAGATAACGAAATATGGCTTACATATGCATGTCATTTTGGTTCGAGATCATATCCACGATGACCAACTGGCAACCATTTTGTTACTTAAATGTGTCCCCAACCGTTTCTTAGACATGCATCGTCCGATTTTGTTCAAACTTCGCATAGGCAAAGTACAAGATGGCATACACATACTCCTCACTTTATTTTGCGATCTGATCAAAGATGGCCGACTGGTAGACTGGCGATCAATGGTAGATAGGTAGATCAAAGATGATCAAAGATGGTGGCCATTTTAGTTGCACATAAATATGGGCTAGCCCTTCAACTATGTACAGCAAAATTACTAAAACAATGGAGGTTATGACATTATTCGTTTAAAAACAAACCTTCATGTCAACTGCAGAAATACATACCTGCTTCATATCCTGGTGCTTGTGGATGCCCGCCCTGACCACCATAATATGCTAAATTGGGAGGAGGAGCTCCATAAGGTCCAGGAGGGGGTGCATATTGACCTGGAGGGGGTCCATATTGACCTGGAGGGGGTCCATATTGACCTGGAGGGGGTCCATATTGACCTGGAGGTGGTCCATATTGACCTGGAGGTGGTCCATAATGACCTGGAGGACCTTGCTGTTTATCTGCAAAATATGAATTATTGAGAAAAATATTAAATCTCATGAGCGAAGTCGATAGTGCACCATCACAAATCCCCCATGCTTCCCACCAAAAGCAATGTTGAAAAATGGCAAAATGTTCCACCAGGAATGACCTAATATTAAATTTTACATTTTATATTCTCCTCTTTTGACCCCTGTGACACCAAATCCCCACCTGTATTTGAAATTAACCAATCCCCTGGTCAATAAACATACAGTAATGAGCTCCTCCAATTAGCAAGACCCTTTAATTTAAAATAAAAATTTTAAAACCCTGCTTTTACTCCAACATTTCATGTCTAGTAACTATGAGGCATGACCGAAACAAGGATTGGTGGAATAATGAAGCAATACTCACCTCGAAGCTATCTAGCCTGGGTTTGAATCCCAACAGCATATAAACTGTCATCCTGGTGTTTTACAGGCAGGGTGAATCATCAATGTGTGCGCCGTCCCTCGGATGGACGTTAAACTGGGCGTCTTGTCTGCCGGCATTAGTTGGTGCACGTGAAAGATCCCACGGGGTCCTTCCTGAAGAGTAGGTGAGCTCTCGCTGGCACAATGACAAATTATAAATTCCTCCTCCAAACTAGAGGGGACACTACATCAGCGGCACAGCTTAACCCCCAGCAAATTACACCACACGGAGTCTATCTGGCATATCTTAGGTAGCTCATCAGGAATGCCTCCAACTTTAATACAAAGCCCTTATCCACTCTCATCTTGACTATGGCAGCCAGGCATAGCGGTATGTCCAAAACTGAACACAAAAAAGGAAACCATTCAGTCCAAAGCACTCTGTGTTTGTGAGGAGACCTTCAAAAAGCACTCCAGCTTCTGATCTTGTGGAAGCTAGTGAGAGATGCCCTTTCCTCTCCACTGGGAAGTGCATCTACATTTGAATATTGGGCCAAGACCATCTCTTTTGGGGAGAACCATCCAGTTCAAGCTCTATTTACAGACTGTTGGGAATACCAAACACTTGGTGGAGTCTGATTCACCTCCTTTCGGTGTTGCTTGTTAAAGGGGGGCGTTTTAAGAGGTGGGTTTGGATCCTTTACCAGGAAACCCCCTGAATAAAGTGGTAATTTTCCCTCCTGGATTCCAGACGCCCCTCATATCCACTTGGATCTATAGGGAAAAATTGATAGGGACAGTCCAGTTGTGACATGAAACCAGGTGGTCATATATATCCATATGGTTTGGAAACAATCCTTACACATCTCTACAGATGGTTGTAAAGAACCTTCTCCAGAGAGAACAGCTGTTGCATTCTGCATCCCGAATGTCAAGGTTGGAATCCCCTTCAGTCTGGATTCAGGTATCACCTAGTTATTGAGGGACTACATTTGATTAATACTGCTAATTGGAGGGGCTCAATTGTCAACCTGTGCTGTATCACTGCCCATGTAGGAATTGGAGGCAACGAGGCCTGCGGTCAGGTGGCCAAGCATGCACTTGTGTTGGATTTTGAAACCCAAATCCCTCTGGGCCATTTGGAACCTTTTAGTGTAATTTGGACCCAGATTGACCAAAAAAAATGACAAGCTCAGTGGGGGATCTCTACCAAGGGGGAGATTTCACTACATGGTGCACCCTTTGGATGAATCCTCCTTGCTTGACGCTCAGCGTTTTGAAAGGATAGCGCACGGAGAAACAACCACAGGTTTGTAACCATTGCACAGCTTGATGGGCCGAATGGCTTCTTGCATCGACGTTCCTTGTAAGATAACTTGTATTATAGCGCAAAGTGGGGAAACACAGCAACAAACAGGTCGAGGGAGACATGGAGGAAGAATTAACATGAGGGAACATTTGAAGGATGAAACCTACTTTTCTTATCAGAATACAACTACTGAAGTGACCTCGAGTAAAAACAAGAAATATCCACTCATGGCTGCAAAGATGCATGATATCATCTCCTTTATGTACCTCAGACCAGACAGAAACCAAACCTAAGCGGACTCGGTGGCATAATGGTTAAGCATCTGCTCTGAGTCTGGTCGGTCCGTGGTTGAAACATCAGTGTTGGAATAAGGAGACATCAAGGAAAGGAATAAGGAAAGGAGACATCAGTGTACTTTCACATGAATTACAAGGATATTAGTAGACAATGGACCAACACATCCCATGCATGGGACTTGATCCTGAGCTGGGTGAGCTTTTCCCGGCAGGGATTTCGGGACGTGTTGGACATTGAAAGCTATGTAGTTATTGGCCTTGTGGTGGTTATCTTTTGCGTGTGGGCTGGCGGCAGCACTGCCTGACTACACATCCTTATTTACACTTGAAACAGCCTTTGGCACCCTCAAAATAGATGTCAAGGCCAACATGTGGGAGCTTAAAACCTTGCTCAGATTCTGAAGGACCTACACCCAAAATTTGGGGCATCGAGGTGCTATGGTCTGGTCATGAAAGAAGAATGTACAAACGCACAAGCGAACACACAAACACTCAAAAGTACAGTATTTATAAGATAAAAGAGCCGATGTACAATATTCTTATTATTGTTATTTTACTATCTTCGGTGTATCGGCTGCACAACTGGTTTCCATCTAAAGCAATGACTGTGCTGCATTCAATGTGCTATTTATTCATTCCGAACATATTTCCTCTAAAAATAGTCTCTCATGCGTATTGCTTGACGTCACGGTGTGTTTCATAATACATTTACACAACAGCATGACTTGCATGGAACAAGGTGAGCTCGGCAGGTGCATGAGGCATACCACCTGTGACATTTTGGCGTGACGTGCACGCGAGGACATCCGGGTAGAATTCCATTAAGGTTCTCGGAACGATGTACGTTACTTACATTAGTCAAAATCTGTTTTTTGTTTACATAGTCGAGGCTCATGGAAGACCTAAAAACATAATGGAATGGAACAAAATGGAAAGGGGAAAACTCCAAAAGCAAGGTAGTGATGAGAGTGAGATCAAGGAGAGGGGAAGGGGGGAGGACACATGGGGTGTACAAGCTGCACACAAGCTGGGCCACCATACAACCTGCCTGCAGTGTTAAACTAACAGGCCTAGACAATCGGTTTCGTTGCAGAATATCCCAATAATTGAGGGTCTTCCTTTCCACAGCATCAAGAAGGGAAAGGTTGAGACAGAGGTGCCCTCCATCTCTTCCATGAGCCCCGACCATAAATGGAAAAAAGAAATAAATTGAAATTGAAACACAGCATCTTCTCCTCTACGACAGTGATAGTTGCACAGTTATTGTAATACAGAACAAGGCTTTCATCCCATCTTGCCTGTGCTAAGCCCAGGAACGAGGAATGCAACCAGAATATTCCTCAGGAGGGGACTGAGGTTACCTGCCAAGTAGCAGAGGT
Source organism: Eptatretus burgeri (assembly GCF_056783735.1). Lineage (NCBI taxonomy): Eukaryota > Metazoa > Chordata > Myxini > Myxiniformes > Myxinidae > Eptatretus > Eptatretus burgeri. The sequence goes on from NC_140962.1 coordinate 132,125,813, forward strand.
ACAGAAAATACTCCAGTACAAAATCAAGGCATCAGGGTGAGAGTGTGGTTATTAATGAATTTTCTCCATATTCTCATAATAAAGGTATGTTGAAAATTTGATGACAAAAGCTCAGATGGTAAAACGTTATGCCATGGACGCACGCACGCACGCACGCACCAATTGCAAAATCTCTGCTGCAGCGCAGGCGGATGGTCTAGCAAAACTGTAATGTGAGCCCCTTCCTGCCCCGCTCCCCTTTAATTGTGCCAGTGGCTACGTCCACTCACAGTTTGTGCGAGTGTTCTTTAGTGCAAGGTGTGGTGTAGTGTGTGCTCTCTCTAACCTATGTGGAATGTGGTTATTGTTGAGAGGGGGAGGGGTGCAGATATAAATATAGGAAGTAAATGGGGAGGTTGGGGATAGGTTAGAAAAAGAATAGCAAGGAGATACCGTACTTAACATGCAACACAAAGCCCTTCAAAACATGAGAATTTAATCATTTTCTTTGTAAATTTTTGAAATCCCTTTTGGCAGGAGGAGGGTAGTTGGGTGAGGGTTCATGAGACTGCAAAGTTGATGTGTTCACACATTAACCAAACCAACAACGAAGGAGAATCAGAGACTGATTTAGTTAAATTTTCACAGTTTTTTTTTTTTTACAAGGGAAAAAGGACTGATATTTGAATAAAATTATGTGCATTAATGTTTAAAACACTATAAAAACCAGACTTCATGCAACACTTTACCCCCACGCAATCTTGAGAAAAAGGATACGGGAACGATCTTTTGAATTCTTACTTTGCGTTTGCAAGCACAGTCTATATTTTCTACGAGCTGCGATTTTGTCTGAATCTCGATATTGCCTAAGACTGATAGTGCTGGCGGAAAATTTGATTGGTTGAGATGGCGTAATATTTTGTACAAGCACTGCTAAATGAAAAGTTTTTGATATTGGCAACAAGGCAATTTGTATTCTACAGTGTTGAAGTGAATAATTCTATTGAAATAAAATAAAAGTTTTAGAGGTCGTAGAAAAAACAAAAAAACTTTAAATATCTTTTTTTACCACCGTTGATGCTGCGTATTTTACACTCCTTTAATTCACACAATACGTTAGTTATTCATGCCTGGTGTTTGTGTCCTTTACGATGTCCTTCGAAAGAGGAAATTTCCTTTTTGGAATTATTTTAGATTTTGTTTCACCGTCAGACAGGCTACGGAAAAATAGAACCAATGGATCTGGAGCTTATCTGGGCCCTGGCGTAATGTTGTAACCAAAATTTGGTAGCATTCTGACTGGTGGGTCTGCAGAGGAAGATATTTGAAGGAATTTACATGATTTTCCCAAAAAATTACTAAGGCCACCATTTTGACACACTTCCAGTCACATGATCGGAATGGCCCCCACAATTTAACATCAGGATCTTGTTCTATTGTTGCAACCCAAAGTTGGTAGCATTCTGACTGGTGGGTCTGGAGAAGAAGATTTTTTGAAGGAATTTACGCAATTTTCACAAAAGTTGACAAAGTTGGCCACTTTGACACACTTCTGGTCACGTGATTGGCATGACCTCCGCAATTTAACATCCCTACCCTAGTACCCTGGCTTAATGTTGTAACCCAAATTTGATAGCATTCAGAGTGGTGGGTCTGGAGAAGAATTTTTTTTGAAGGAATTCACCAAGTCCACCATTTTGACTTACTTAAAGTCACGTGACCGGAATGAGGTTTGCAATGCCCGATTCAAGTCAGGAGTGGAACGTTCCTGCTAAATTTTAGCCGGATTGGCCCAACAGTTTGGCTGGAAAAGTCAAATAGGAGACGGATGGTGCATGATGAAAATAATTTATCTGGAATTCCAATTCCAAATAAGCTACAAATTATCTCACTCCTCTCTGTGCATGTGTGATCGGAACAAATTCAGAGCCAAAGTATTGTTAAACTACAGGTTTGTTTTCCGATTTAAGTTCAAAATATAACACTCAATTGAAATCAAGTTGTTTGTCGCTCATAAACTAACATTTGTAGACAGAGAGAGAAAGAGAGAAAGAGAGAAAGAGAGAAAGAGAGAAAGAGAGAAAGAGAGAAAGAGAGAAAGAGAGAAAGAGAGAAAGAGAGAAAGAGAGAAAGAGAGAAAGAGAGAAAGAGAGAAAGAGAGAAAGAGAGAAAGAGAGAGAGAGAGAGAGAGAGAGACAGACAGACAGACAGACAGACATGAACCAACCCGCTTTTCGCTTTGCACGCATGGTAATAATTATTATCTTCAATTTAAAGCGAGCATTTTGACAATGTATCATCCATGAAGCTGATCAATCCGACTCTTCCCTCCATGGCTTCAAGCAGTCTCTGTCTCTATCTCGCAGCCTGTGGCTGCTGGTTGCATCATTGCTTGGGACACGGCTATGCCGCTGATGCAGTGTCCCCCTTACCAGTACAATGGTGCTCATTTTGCCGACCTCGGAAGGATGACAGGCTGAGTCAACCTCCTGGTGTATATTAATTCAGCGGCCAATGGGGCTTGAACTCAGTACCCTAGAATCCCAAGCCACCACCCTAACCACTTAGCCAACACCAGGCTTTCAAGTAGGCAGTGTTCCACTATTACAGCCATTCCCCATTCCTACCCTACCTATGACCTTTTCTAACCCCATTAACCATTCCCATTGCAAATTTTCCACAACCCAACCATCTTACTTGCATTCACAGTATGTCCTCCCCTCATCTCTCTCCTTTTTTTTCCTTTTCATTATTTACCTTGCTCGTGTTACCTACCATGGTGTCACTCCACTGCCTATATAGCCCACCTATCACCTCGCTCTTCCATGAGCCTTGATCTTAAATTGGGGGAATAAACTTAGAAATCAAAATACTTATGTCACGTTAAGCTACGTAAGCTACCAAATGCTGGCTTTGCCAAATTACATTCGGGTCATTCCAACCAAAGTGGATGTTTTCATATATAATTGACCTTGAAAACTGTCAATGGAATTTGAAGAAAAGCTAAACACACAACAGAGAAAGAAGAAATTAGTCATCGTTACTGGAACTTGCATGGTAAGATTGCATCAGGCGTAGGAAAACTGCAACCGTCCCCGCAGTGACGGGCAAAGCCTTGATTGGGTTGCCTCTTGTGAAAGAGGTTTTCAGGCCGATTCCAACTCACCACATCCAAGTTGTCAGGGTGGTCAACACCATGAAACTAACTTTGGCACCTTCACCTTCCGCTGCTGACAAACATCCCAAAGGTGGTGTTTATCATCACGGATCAAAAAACGAACCGATTCCCAAATTCAGTTGTGCAGTACAACTGATCAACACTAACAAAAGCAATGCAATTTCAAGGCAATGGGGAACACTGTCGTCTGTGTTCTTCAAGAACACGGATTCAGGAGGACTTCTTCAAGAGGATTGTTGAGTTTTGTCAGGGTTGAAAGACATGTTAAACGGGATGGACCAACTTGTGTTTTTACCCAGATATGCAGAGTGAAAAGGCTGCTGCTTGCTGATCTGAGGGATGACAGATGGTACGGCAGAGGGGTGGGGTCATCAGCAAAGATATAAAGAGGATTTTTTCAGAGAGTCCGAGAGATCATTGATGAAAACCAGAAAAAGAACAGGGCCCAGAACGCTGCCTTGATGAACTCCAGCCTGGACAGGAAGAGGGGATGAAAGCACTCCATTTAAGGCCACACGTTGATTGTGACAGGAGAGGAAGTCTGCGAGCCATGAGTGGAGATGGCTTTGGATACCATTAGAAGAGAGTTTGGTGAGCAGGGCAGGGTGCCAGACCATGTCAAAAGCACGTGATATGTCTTGGGATATGGCTCTGATTTCATGTCTGGCATTGAGGACCTCCATCCATTGGTGGGAGAGCAGAAGCAGCATATCCAGGGTAGAGTGACCTGGTCTGAAACCAAATTGATGATTGGAAATCAAGCCATTGGACAAGAGGAAGGATTTAATGTCTGAAGCGATGATGGATTCCATAACCTTACCGATGAATGGGAGAAGGCTGATTGGTCTGTAGTTGCAGGGATCTGTTTTTGCACCTTTTTTATGCAGGGCAGTAATGTTTGCTGATTTCCAGACAGATGGCAGATGTCCTTGAGTAAATGAGAGGGTGAATAGAACAGAGAGAGGGTGAGCAAGAGCAGAGGAACAGGTTTTTAGGACACGTGGGCTGACGCCGTCTGGACTGGTGGCAGAATCTGAGTCGAGGTTTGACGGCAAGCTCTCCACCTTGCCAGGAGAAAAGGACACAGAGTCCAGGGACAGCTAGCTGGGTGTGACTGGGTAAGGTGGGTATAGAAAGCGATGGGTTTGGGACACCAAATTCAGAAGCAAACACAGAGTTTAGGCATTCAGCCTTTTCACGTGCAGTGTCAGCTATGCAGCCATTTGAGGTGAAGGAGTGAATGGAGTGGGAACATGCACCAGCAAGACTTTTGCACCACCACAATTTGGAGGAGGGAGACAGGTTTGAGAGTTCAGATTTGAGATTATAAATATATTGTTTTCTGGCTCTCCTGAGGGTGGACACACACTTGGTCCGAGCTTTATGGAAAGAACTGAGATTACCCTCAGTTGAGTTTGCCTTCCATGAAGCAAAGGCAAGTTGTTTCAGGACAACTGCCTCACAACAAGCTTCAGTGAACCATGGGTGTGAGGAAGGGGAGGACAACTGAAGACGAGAGGGGATAAATCTGTGCATGAGGGAGAGCAAGTTTCTTTTAAAGAATTCCCAGAGGAATACCTCTGGCTATGGCTGTCAGAGAAAGTAGACATGGGAGACTAGTCTAGAAGTTTGATGGCTGCGTGAAGACCCTGCCAGTCGGCCTGAGCCTCCCAGCCTCTGCCCTTGCCCGTGCCTTCCCAGCCTCTGCCCTTGCCCGTGCCTTCCCAGCCTCTGCCCTTGCCCGTGCCTTCCCAGCCTCTGCCCTTGCCCGTGCCTTCCCAGCCTCTGCCCTTGCCCGTGCCTTCCCAGCCTCTGCCCTTGCCCGTGCCTTCCCAGCCTCTGCCCTTGCCCGTGCCTTCCCAGCCTCTGCCCTTGCCCGTGCCTTCCCAGCCTCTGCCCTTGCCCGTGCCTTCCCAGCCTCTGCCCTTGCCCGTGCCTTCCCAGCCTCTGCCCTTGCCCGTGCCTTCCCAGCCTCTGCCCTTGCCCGTGCCTTCCCAGCCTCTGCCCTTGCCCGTGCCTTCCCAGCCTCTGCCCTTGCCCGTGCCTTCCCAGCCTCTGCCCTTGCCTTCCCACCCTCTGCCCTTGCCCGTGCCTTCCCAGCCTCTGCCCTTGCCCGTGCCTTCCCAGCCTCTGCCCTTGCCCGTGCCTTCCCAGCCTCTGCCCTTGCCCGTGCCTTCCCAGCCTCTGCCCTTGCCCGTGCCTTCCCAGCCTCTGCCCTTGCCCGTGCCTTCCCAGCCTCTGCCCTTGCCCGTGCCTTCCCAGCCTCTGCCCTTGCCCGTGCCTTCCCAGCCTCTGCCCTTGCCCGTGCCTTCCCAGCCTCTGCCCTTGCCCGTGCCTTCCCAGCCTCTGCCCTTGCCCGTGCCTTCCCAGCCTCTGCCCTTGCCCGTGCCTTCCCAGCCTCTGCCCTTGCCCGTGCCTTCCCAGCCTCTGCCCTTGCCCGTGCCTTCCCAGCCTCTGCCCTTGCCCGTGCCTTCCCAGCCTCTGCCCTTGCCCGTGCCTTCCCAGCCTCTGCCCTTGCCCGTGCCTTCCCAGCCTCTGCCCTTGCCCGTGCCTTCCCAGCCTCTGCCCTTGCCCGTGCCTTCCCAGCCTCTGCCCTTGCCCGTGCCTTCCCAGCCTCTGCCCTTGCCCGTGCCTTCCCAGCCTCTGCCCTTGCCCGTGCCTTCCCAGCCTCTGCCCTTGCCCGTGCCTTCCCAGCCTCTGCCCTTGCCCGTGCCTTCCCAGCCTCTGCCCTGGCCCGTGCCTTCCCAGCCTCTGCCCTGGCCCGTGCCTTCCCAGCCTCTGCCCTTGCCAGTGCCTTCCCAGCCTCTGCCCTTGCCCGTGCCTTCCCACCCTCTGCCCTTGCCCGTGCCTTCCCAGCCTCTGCCCTGTACACAGATCCCTTGGAAGACTCATTGGTGCTCTATAATTGGCACATCTCATTACAGCTGGTGGACGTTAAAGATCCCACGGCATCTTCAACATTCTGGAACAAATTCTAAATTCCTGCCATAATTACTGCTGGTAAAACCAGTTCGTGAAATCCTTCCCATGTGGAAACACCCCAAACTTGCCATCGGACAGAGAAAGAGATTAACAATTCCTTCGGGTTATTGAGTGGCTGATTCAATGGCCATCCGGATAATCAGAAGAGAACTAGCCATCATTGACGTTTTGACCCTTTAATCCCAGAAGCTCTCCGAACATGGGTCCACAACGTGGGTTAGCCAATGCCATATGAGAGGCAGAGAAAGATATGAAGAACATGAATAATCTCTTAAACTTAAAATGAGTTCCTGGATCATCAGCTGGGAAATGTAGAAATAATAATCATACATTTCGTAAATAAAAATACTTCATCACCAATTAACTTATCTGAAATTACACTGCAGTGAAATAAACAAGAAGTTAGTGTTTCTTGGACTGCGCTCAACCCCGTTACGAGAACATATTGAACGCTGTTGGTACATTATACGATATTGAATTTACAACATTTTCTGTCTCACCAAGGCAACACTATAAATCGCCACTCTCAGGAATCCACGGCAGTAGTTATATATACAGATCGAGCAATTTACCTGCTGTTGACAACTCCATGTGCCCGGGAGTGCGCGAAACGGCTCACACACACACACACACACACACACACACACACACACACACACACACACACACACACACACACACACACACACACACACACACACGAGTCCCAATGAACAGAAAGCGGTTTGATATGCACGATAAGGACGAGTAGAAGGCCAAGAGAAGAAGATCGTGATGTCTCGAGATGAAGGGTGTAGACCTGAGTCTCACTAATAACAATCTCTCAGGAAGCGGAAGCGCCAAACGGTTTTGTTTGCCTTTCAGTAAAAGCCTCGCCCTCCTCACCTGGCAACGGGGATTATTGGGGAATAAATTCCCTTTCCGAATGATCATTATCTATACCATAAGAGAGCTGTTTGTGCGTGTGCGTGTGTGTGCACGTGTGTGTGATTGTTAGCGTGTGTGTGCGTGCATGTGTATTTGTTAGTGTGTGTGTGCGTGTTTGTTAGCGTGTGTGTTTGTTAGCGCATGTGTGTGTGCGTGTGTGTGTTAGCGTGTGTGTGTTAGCGTGTGTGTTTGTTAGCGCATGTGTGTGTTAGCGTGTGTGTTTGTTAGCGCATGTGTGTGTTAGCGTGTGTGTTTGTTAGCGCATGTGTGTGTTAGCGTGTGTGTTTGTTAGCGCATGTGTGTGTTAGCGTGTGTGTGTTAGCGTGTGTGTGTGCGTGTGTGTTTGTTAGCATGTGTGTGTGTGTGTTAGTGATTGTTAGCGTGTGTGTGTGTGTGCGTGTGTGTTTGTAATTGTTAGTGTGTGTGTTTGTGATTGTTAGTGTGTGTGTGTGTGTGTGTGCGCGTGCGTGTTTGTGATTGGTAGCGTGTGCGTGTGTGTTTGTTAGCGTGTGTGTGTGTGTGCGTGTGTGTTTGTGATTGTTAGTGTGTGTGTGTGCGTGTGTTTGTTAGCATGTGTGTGTGTGCATGTGTGTGTGTTTGTGTATGTGTGTGTGCGTGTGTGTGCGTGTGTTTGTTAGCATGTGTGTGTGCATGTGTGTGTGTTAGCGTATGTGTGCGTGTGTGTGTGTGTGTGTGTGTGTGTGTGTGTGTGCGTGTGTGTTTGTTAGCATGTGTGTGTGCGTGTGTGTGTGTGTGTGTGTGTTAGCGTGTGTGTTAGCGTGTGTGTGTGCGTGTGTGCGTGTGTGTGTGTTTGTTAGCGTGTGTGTGTGCGTGTGTGTTTGTTGGCGTATGTGTGTGCGTGTGCGTGCGTTACCACGCATCAGACGCCCCGATGTCAAAGTTCTGCATCGGCAGGGTGTTTTCTATGTTCCTATCAATGACACAACATCAGAACTTTGCGAGGTCATCTACCGGGTCCACGATAAAGTTGATTTTGACGTTGAACCATCCATCCTACATTTCTAACTTACATCTTATGACCCCAAAATACTCAGTTGAAAGTTTTTTTATTTTTAATAAACTTCGTTTCACACCACAAACCATTCTCTGAAAACAAAACTAGCACTTCCGGGAAATCCAGGTTCCTGTCATCTATTTGTCGGAGCTATTTTACAGGCTGCGTTTCATTTTCTCGTATTTCTTGTCGTAATAAATGATGGAAAATCAAGCACAAGATGCGTGTAAGGACGGAGGTAAGCCAGGAACACGTCGCCAAAGCCAGATATTCGGTTTGGGAGCCAAAATAACCATCGAGGATGCCGAGATCACGGGTTTGAGGTTGTGTTGAGGTGTTTCAAATACCATCAGATGCAGAGACCAGCCGAAAATTTCACAAAACATGATATCGCGAAAATCGTCCTGGAAAAGGTCGTGCCATTTTACCACAAAGCCAACATACCGATGATATGCTCAAAACGAGGATGTGAGAAAATAATTGCATTAGTGGATCGAAACGCCAAACTGCGAGAAACTCCGATTGAAAGAAGATAGTCACCAGCAGTCATCGCGAAATTAGAAGGGAATCGGTCGAGCTTCCAGCAAACATTTCCGTTGTGGACACCGAATGCTGAAACATCGATGAAAAACACTGAAGATATAGAATTCCTAAAATCGATGAAAACAAATCGTGTGGCTTCATTTGGTTGTCATGACAAGAAGTTGGCTCATCAGATCCAAAGAAGTGAAGAGCAGAAGCAGAAAGAAACCAATAGAAAATGCCGTTGTGATGTGGAAATGGAGGATTTTCTCTCACAAGTTCAGCTGGAGGATAGTGCTAGTGAGGGAGCAGAAGACAATAGCACTGAGCCCACCACATTTGATTCACTCACGCCCAAACGGAGCCACCATAGAACATCCCGCCCTGGGACATCGGCATTCATTCCACACGACATTCTCAAATCTCCGCGTTTGGTATCGTAAGCTACGCGAATGAACATGACTCCGACACAGCAAGCATCTTTCACAGCAGCTGTGATTGAGGAATGTGGAGGGGACTCGTCCAAAGTTTGTATGTCGTATTCTCGTGCAGATAGGGCCAGAAGATCAATTGGAGGGAAGATTGATAAATCGGTGAAGGAGTTGTGGATGCCACCCAAGGTGGCATCGCTTCACTGGGACTCAAAGAAAATGAAGTCATTGACAAATCAATACGTGACTGAGGAACGAATGGCAGTTCTTGTTGGCGATTCCACAGATGTGAAATTACTGGGCACTCCCCATTATCCGACGGGAAGTGACCGACGTGCTGGTGAGATTATCAGTGAGCATACTATGCAATTGGTGAGTTCCTGGAACTGCACTGAAAATATTGTGAATATGGTGTTTGACACCGCATCAAGGAAACACTGGTCATGTTAGCGCTGCATGCATCGCCATCCAGAATGACCTAGGAAGAGCGCTGTTGTGGTCCGCCTGTCGACACTATGTGGGCCAGCTCATAATCGGACACGTTTTTTTTCTGATCTCAACATTGAGTCATCCAAATCCCCTGATGTATCTGTATTTCAGAGATTTCGCACGAATTTTGACTCTGTAACACACACTAACGATGTGTTATTGCGTACGTTCAATATGGATTCCTACGATGATGAAGCACAAGTCCTCATCCAGGACTGGAGAGCTGAAACCGATTATCGCAGCCTCTAGTATAGAGTATCAGAAGGAGGACTACGAAGAGTTCGCCAAGCTTGTACACGCGTATCTGGGACAGAATGAAGCCGATTTAAATTTCTGTCGGCCAGGAGCGATTCACAAGGCCAGATGGATGGCAAAAGTCATCTACTCATTGAAAATGGCATTACTGGAACAGCAAATAGAGACAATACCGCTTGGTACTGTTGCGACACAGAAGCAGGTCCCCAAGATACGAGAATTCGTAACGTTCGTGGCACTGATTTATTTAAAGTGGTGGGCGACCTCTTCTCGCGCTACAGATTCACCATGGAATGATTTGACCCTTTACAAGGACATACTACAGAACGCTAAAATCAGTGAGCCAATCTCAGACAGCGCTAGAGAAACCTTCAAACGACATTCATGGTATCTCACCGCAGAAATGGTGTCGTTGGCCTTATTCAGCGAACTTGTCCCTGACGGTGAACGACGCGGGCTTGCTGACAAGCTCATTGAATTGAAACCAGACGATGATCTGATGCAGAACTTGCCCAAGGAGCGTTTTGGCACTGGATTTGGAAAACCTACCTTTCCAGCCGATATAAAGATCCAAACAAAATTTGCTGACCTTGTAACCGAGGACTCGTGGTTCATGTTCAGATTACTCGATCTTGACAGCGATTTTCAGTTGGAGGACGTGGATAAGTGGGATGATCTCACCTCATTCATGACATCAAAATGTAAAGCGAGATCACTCAACGTGACAAACGATGCTGCTGAAAGGGCGGTGAAACTGAGCACGGACTTCCTGCAATCTGCCAGAACGGAAGAGAAATATCAGAGTGTCCAGCAAGTCGTGGAACAAGACAGAAAATGGCTCCCATATCTTAGGAAGCGAAAGTCGAAATCATAGACTGAACAAAGTTGCCACATCTGAATGCTGACTTGTTACTTGATAACTGTTGGCATCTGTTTGGCCTGACCATATGAATTAAAGTCGCTTCGGTTTGTCCAATAAGTATTTTCTTGTCGTTTTATGTCTGTGAGGACTTGGTGTTGATGGATATGAATCGATAGGGTTTTTAGTGGGGCCGAGTGGGAGTTTCTCATTTTGTCTCGGAAGTCGATTTAGAACAAAATTCCAGGCCGATGTGGACCCGGTTGATGATTTCGGAATTTCATGAAATTTTACAAATAAAAAAATAACATTTATTCTGCAAATCGAAAAAAAATCATACCGCCGATTTAGAGTTGTAATATTTTCGAAAAAGTTGGGCGTCTGATGCGTGTGTGTGTGTGTCAGTGTGTATGTGTGTCAGTGTGTGTGTGTGTGTGTGTCTGTCAGTGTGTGTGTGTGTGTGTCTGTCAGTGTGTGTGTGTGTGTGTGTGTCAGTGTGTGTGTGTGTGTGTGTGTCAGTGTGTGTGTGTGTGTCTGTGTGTGTGTGTGTGTGTGTGTGTCTGTGTGTGTGTGTCAGTGTGTGTGTGTGTGTGTCAGTGTGTGTGTGTGTCAGTGTGTCAGTGTGTGTGTGTCAGTGTGTCAGTGTGTGTGTGTCAGTGTGTCAGTGTGTGTGTGTCAGTGTGTCAGTGTGTGTGCGCGTGTCAGTGTGTCACTGTGTCAGTGTGTGTGCGCGTGTCAGTGTGTGTGTGTGTGTCAGTGTGTCAGTGTGTGTGTGTGTGTGTGTCAGTGTGTCAGTGTGTGTGTGTGTGTGTGTGTCAGTGTGTCAGTGTGTGTGTGTGTGTGTGTCAGTGTGTCAGTGTGTGTGTGTCAGTGTGTCAGTGTGTGTGTGTCAGTGTGTCAGTGTGTGTGTGTCAGTGTGTCAGTGTGTGTGTGTCAGTGTGTCAGTGTGTGTGTGTCAGTGTGTCAGTGTGTGTGTGTCAGTGTGTCAGTGTGTGTGTGTCAGTGTGTCAGTGTGTGTGTGTCAGTGTGTCAGTGTGTGTGTGTCAGTGTGTCAGTGTGTGTGTGTCAGTGTGTGTCAGTGTGTGTCAGTGTGTGTCAGTGTGTGTCAGTGTGTCAGTGTGTGTGTGTGTCAGTGTGTCAGTGTGTCAGTGTGTCAGTGTGTCAGTGTGTCAGTGTGTCAGTGTGTCAGTGTGTCAGTGTGTCAGTGTGTCAGTGTGTCAGTGTGTCAGTGTGTCAGTGTGTGTGTGTCAGTGTGTCAGTGTGTGTGTGTCAGTGTGTGTGTGTGCGCGTGTCAGTGCGTCAGTGTGTGTGCGCGTGTCAGTGCGTCAGTGTGTGTGCGCGTGTCAGTGCGTCAGTGTGTGTGCGCGTGTCAGTGCGTCAGTGTGTGCGCGTGTCAGTGCGTCAGTGTGTGCGCGTGTCAGTGCGTCAGTGTGTGTGCGCGTGTCAGTGTGTCAGTGTGTGTGCGCGTGTCAGTGTGTCAGTGTGTGTGCGCGTGTCAGTGTGTCAGTGTGTGTGCGCGTGTCAGTGTGTCAGTGTGTGTGCGCGTGTCAGTGTGTCAGTGTGTGTGCGCGTGTCAGTGTGTCAGTGTGTGTGCGCGTGTCAGTGTGTCAGTGTGTGTGCGCGTGTCAGTGTGTCAGTGTGTGCGCGCGTGTCAGTGTGTCAGTGTGTGCGCGCGTGTCAGTGTGTCAGTGTGTGCGCGCGTGCCAGTGTGTCAGTGTGCGCGCGCGTGCCAGTGTGTGTGTGCGCGCGCGTGCCAGTGTGTGTGTGCGCGCGCGTGCCAGTGTGTGTGTGCGCGCGCGTGCCAGTGTGTGTGTGCGCGCGCGTGCCAGTGTGTGTGTGCGCGCGCGTGCCAGTGTGTGTGTGCGCGCGCGTGCCAGTGTGTGTGCGCGCGCGTGCCAGTGTGTGTGTGCGCGCGCGTGCCAGTGTGTGTGTGCGCGCGCGTGCCAGTGTGTGTGTGCGCGCGCGTGCCAGTGTGTGTGTGCGCGCGCGTGCCAGTGTGTGTGTGCGCGCGCGTGCCAGTGTGTGTGTGCGCGCGCGTGCCAGTGTGTGTGTGCGCGCGCGTGCCAGTGTGTGTGTGCGCGCGCGTGCCAGTGTGTGTGTGCGCGCGCGTGCCAGTGTGTGTGCGCGCGCGTGCCAGTGTGTGTGTGCGCGCGCGTGCCAGTGTGTGTGTGCGCGCGCGTGCCAGTGTGTGTGTGCGCGCGCGTGCCAGTGTGTGTGTGCGCGCGCGTGCCAGTGTGTGTGTGCGCGCGCGTGCCAGTGTGTGTGTGCGCGCGCGTGCCAGTGTGTGTGTGCGCGCGCGTGCCAGTGTGTGTGTGCGCGCGCGTGCCAGTGTGTGTGTGCGCGCGCGTGCCAGTGTGTGTGTGCGCGCGCGTGCCAGTGTGTGTGTGCGCGCGCGTGCCAGTGTGTGTGTGCGCGCGCGTGCCAGTGTGTGTGTGCGCGCGCGTGCCAGTGTGTGTGTGCGCGCGCGTGCCAGTGTGTGTGTGCGCGCGCGTGCCAGTGTGTGTGTGCGCGCGCGTGCCAGTGTGTGTGTGCGCGCGCGTGCCAGTGTGTGTGTGCGCGCGCGTGCCAGTGTGTGTGTGCGCGCGCGTGCCAGTGTGTGTGTGCGCGCGCGTGCCAGTGTGTGTGTGCGTGTGCGTGCGTGCCAGTGTGTGTGTGCGTGTGCGTGCGTGCCAGTGTGTGTGTGTGTGTGCGCGCGCGTGTCAGTGTGTGTGTGCGCGCGCGTGTCAGTGTGTGTGTGCGCGCGCGTGTCAGTGTGTGTGTGCGCGCGCGTGCCAGTGTGTGTGTGCGCGCGCGTGTCAGTGTGTGTGTGCGCGCGCGTGTCAGTGTGTGTGTGTGCGCGCGCGTGTCAGTGTGTGTGTGTGCGCGCGCGTGTCAGTGTGTGTGTGCGCGCGCGTGTCAGTGTGTGTGTGCGCGCGCGTGTCAGTGTGTGTGTGCGCGCGCGTGTCAGTGTGTGTGTGCGCGTGCGTGCGTGCCAGTGCGTGCGTGCCAGTGTGTGTGTGCGCGTGCGTGCCAGTGTGTGTGTGCGCGTGTGCGTGCGTGTCAGTGTGTGTGTGCGTGTGCGTGCGTGCCAGTGTGTGTGTGCGTGTGCGTGCGTGCCAGTGTGTGTGTGCGTGTGCGTGCGTGCCAGTGTGTGTGTGCGTGTGCGTGCGTGCCAGTGTGTGTGCGCGTGCGTGCGTGTGTGTGTGTGTGTGTGTGCGTGCGTGCCAGTGGTGTGTGTGTGTGTGCGTGCGTGCGTGCCAGTGTGTGTGTGTGTGTGCGCGCGTGCGTGCCACTGTGTGTGTGTGTGCGTGCGTGCCAGTGTGTGTGTGTGCGTGCGTGCCAGTGTGTGTGTGTGTGTGTGTGCGTGCGTGCCAGTGTGTGTGTGTGTGTGTGTGCGTGCGTGCCAGTGTGTGTGTGTGTGTGTGTGCGTGCGCGCCAGTGTGTGTGTGTGTGTGTGTGTGTGTGTGCGCGCGTGCGTGCCAGTGTGTGTGTGTGTGTGTGTGCGTGCGCGCCAGTGTGTGTGTGTGTGCGTGCGTGCCAGTGTGTGTGTGTGTGCGTGCGTGCCAGTGTGTGTGTATGTGCGTGCGTGCCAGTGTGTGTGCGTGTGCGTGCGTGCCAGTGTGTGTGCGTGTGCGTGCGTGCCAGTGTGTGCGTGTGCGTGCGTGCCAGTGTGTGTGCGTGTGCGTGCGTGCCAGTGTGTGCGTGCGTGTGT
>NC_140962.1:132145140-132335140 GCF_056783735.1 Eptatretus burgeri
TTTTGTCAAAATTTCAAAGATTAATCAATCAGTTCCGGGGAGTGTTTTAAGCAAAAAACGTTATTGAAATATATTGTTGCGGTATTCGCGCCCGCCGGCGTGCTGACGGCCACGTAACTCGAATCGCGGCACGTCGCCCACCGGACGGACAATCCAGTCGTGACCCTCTCGGACTAACGCCGGGAACCAGTCACGGGTGGACCTTTCGGTCTCACCGCGATCGAGCCAATCAGCCCCCGCGTGGGATAGGGTTGCTCGCCAAATTCGACCTACCTAAGTACCCACGCGGAGGGTAGACCGGGCGATCGCACCTCGCCGCAGGTCGACTTCGGACACGGGCCACTTAAGCGACCCGTTCCGTACTATCAGAATAACCGAGCGGTGTTATCGTCGACCTCGACGGTTCGATTAATTATCGGGCGTATTCAGCCCACTACCAACCCTTTACGTGAAGCAAGATGGGGATTCAATGGAGGAAAAGACGAAGCGAAGCGGGAGAACAGTTCAACAATAAAGCACATTTATTCGCGGCACACGGGAAGCACACAAATACAATTCCACCAAATGCACACAAAAAAGAAAACACAATTCCATTTACACAAAAAGCAAACATAAAAGTGAAAACACAGTGCAGAGCTAATACCGACTACCGAGCACACGGCAACACTTATACAATTCTACTTCACAGACGGCGCCGACAACACATACCCAAAACCAAGGAAAAGAAATACCTCAAGAATGAGGCGGCCTGAGGCCGAGACCGGGTCGGGCCTACCCGTCTGGTGATGAGACGCGGAGCGGCGATGGCCCCGCAACCCGCGGGCCTCGTGGACAGTGCCTGGCAGGGGGTGGGAACGGGGCCCCCTTGGTCGCACTATCTCAGCGCGGGGGGAAACAGGAGGGGGTTGCTGATGCTCGGGGTATAGAGGATCTTTATTATCCCTGGTGTGCGTCTCCACCTCGGCCAGGTCGCGCTGCCGGCCTCCCTCGGGCGTGCAGCTCCTGGCACCGACGCGAGCACCCCCTCCCTCGTCCGACTCTCTTCAGCTTCTCCAGCCACTGCAGGCTTCGGGCTCCAGACTTCCACACTCGTCCCCTCCGTTCCGACTCCGACTCCTTCTCGTTCTCGTTCTCCTTCTCGTTCTCGTCCTGCTGACTCCTTCTTGTTCTCCTTCTCGTTCTCCTCTCCTTTTTCCTTCTCCTTTTCCGTTCTCGTTCTCTTTTTTTTCTGACTGACGAACACCGTCCTTTTATCCCCCCGTAACTTCGCCTTTGACCCCCTCCCTTTGACCTTTCACCTCGCTCCCCATTGGCCCGAGAAAAAGTGGGCGTGAAGGCTTTTTGATCCACAAATTTGCATATATCGATCGCCCTGGGGCGGGGCCAGTCGCCCCTCGCTCACCGATTGGACGGCAAAAAGTGGGCGTGTGTCGTTTTTGATCCGTTTTTGAAGCACAAAATCCGTGATTTTGTACACGCTGTTCGACGCGTGTTCTGCATGAGTCCAACACCGGTACCCACAGCGGGGCAAGAACGGTGGCGATGCTACGGTTGCGAGGTGTGACGGGAAGGTCGTGGCGGTTGTGGTGAAGTGGCGTTGTGGTTGGTGGTTGATGTTGTGGTTGTGATCGTAATCATGGCGGTTGGTCCAAAATAAAGATAGTAAAAGAAAAACGGCTATCCTGAAGAGTCGCAGCACGCATTAATGACATGTATTCCCACTAGACAACGGGTTTGGGCCTAACTACACATGCACTTACCGAGATACCTCACCTAAGGGACCTGAATGGTGGTTTGCGAATCTGGTAACCACAACACTACCCCCTTCCCTTTTTACAGACTCGTCCCGAGTCGTCAAATTTTCGTGTGCCATCATGTGTAGTTTTCCCCTAGTACATTTTACCTACGGATCCCTGAGTGCGACATTCATGGTATTCGTGTCCCCAAAATAAATAACCTAAGGGCTGCGTAACTATCTAAACAAACTCACTCACACGGACGACTTAAATAAAATTGCCGGCGCTAGACAGACATGCCGGGGGCGCACTCATATTTACAGTACATCTTACCTTAACTTACAAATTTTACACTAAACCATGGCCCAGGATCACTGAACTCTGCAAAGAAAAGCAGTTAGCAGGGAGCCAGGCTGCCCACATGCAGTCTCTGGCTCAAAACAATGCAGGTGACAGGGAACGTGGCTGGCTGCTCACACGCAGTCCAAGGCCTTCCCTTTTGAACTGAACTCAGTGAACCACAACGGTGCTTGGGCTGCACAAACGCAGTCTCCGTGCCAGCTCAAGTGGCACACGCAATGAGCACAACGAATGGATGCATGAACGCAAACACGGTGCACGGGCCGCCACTGCAGGCCCGTGTTGTAGCTGCCAACAGGGCAGTTCTTGCAGCTTGCAAACTGTTGCCTTGCGGATCCTGGCGCACATGGAAATGAACAGGGGGGGCAAAGCAAAAATTGAACGGGGCTGGTGAACGTGGGCAGTGGGCATGGCATGGCAAAGGTGATCAGGCAAACACAGCCCGCAGAAGAAGGCCGCTGCAGGCAAACACAGCCGGCAGATGAACTGGCCGGCACAGGCCTTGAAGTACCACAGCTGCAGATGATCCGGCCGGCACAGGCCTTGCAGCAACACAACAGCAACCGATCAAGTGGGCCGGCACAGGCCTTGAAGTAACACAGCCAGCAGATGAAGCTGGCCAGCCTTTGCCGTTCAGTGGAGGTTGGTGGAGGGAGTGCGGTGGTGCTGGCCACTTGGAAGGCGGGCTCGGACCTACCTACCTGTCTCCCTCCCAACCTATCGCCTTTGCCTGTCACTGTACATACCCACTCCCTTAATTTGTGAAAAACCAATTTAGCCCCCTTAATTTTTTTGTTTTTTTTTTTATTTTTACTTCCCCACTATAAATCGTCCCCTAACCCCCTTTATCGTCCTTGTTCGGCTAACCTATTCTGTCACCTAGCCTACTCCCAACCCCTACGTTCCCTTCCCGGAGGGGAATAAGGGAGAGCTAACGTCCTGTGTCGAGGCCCAACGAAGCCTCAGAATGGCCTCCCCAGAGTTCAGCGATCTATAACCCAAGTGGGTCCAGCGGCCCACAACGACAGCGAGGGGATGGATGGTGCGGAGGGGTACACTTCCTAATCTACCCTATCCATTTAACTGTTAAACTACCCCGGGGCTTTCAACAAGCGCTTCTCGCTTAAACTATTGGTTCTAACAACCCAGATTCCCGTCGCCTGTGTTGGTGTCCTCACAATTTCGGGCCTCGCCCCCCAATTTTCTCTCCGTGCCCTCACACGGTCTCCTGGCTGGGACACGTGGCTCCCTTTGGCAGGCACGACCCTCTGCCGAATCTCCCGCTATGGCACCCCGGGCACTACACTGCCTCCGAGCCTACCAGCTCCCTAACACCGGGAGTGCCCCCCGGCACCTCCCCTGAAACGCACACGTGGCAGGCCGGCCTCCCGGGCCCCTTTCCGAGGGTCACCCGTGCCCACAACACTGCCCACGCGGCTAATGGCGCCCCGGGCCCCCGCACCAAGCAGGCGCACCCGTGCCCACTACTCTATCCCGGCCCCCCATGGGCCCATGGCCTACCGCGGCCGACTAGCCTGGTGCCCGGGGTACCCACTCAGCGATACTCACCTTTCGCAGCCACGCTCCCAAGCCCGTCAACAGGGCTCCTGCACCCCTCCAAATGGGTCTCGAGCCTACTTTCCCACCAACAACAAAACGACCTCCATTTTTCAATTTGACTAACCCAGCTAACTCACTCTACACTGACCCCGGGGTCCCTTGGGCGGGAGTCACTCCTCCCCCCAATCACTCATCGCACCATGCATTCCCCATTCGCTCCACTCACACAGACCCGCTGGCCTCACTCATTCACCAAGCACATGTACTCACCTCACAACCCACAACTCTTCAACACACACACCGCTGAACTCTGCCATCCTCCTAACTACATCCCCTAACTAACTCGTGCTCCCACGTCGTCCCTTAAACTATAGCACGTTCCATTTAACACTACGTAGCTAAACTACGTCCCCGCTACACATCCACAAGTCTGTCCATGTCCTCAAATAATTCCATTTTATTTCCCAACCTAAATCTGGCTACAATCCCTCTAACTAATCCATTCCACGGACTCCATGAGGACTTACCCCTGCCCCATGGAGTCGGTCTAGCTAAGCTGACCCTTCCCCCTAACTAGTTTCCATCCTGTGCCCAGGTAAGGGGGTCTTCCACCCCTTGCCCAGGAATCCTGTGCACCCGAAAGTGAGGCTTGTTTTTTTTTTTTTTTTTCCATGCGCAGCACCTGCGCGGCAACTCAGAGCTCGCGCACTTTGCACCTGCCCGTGACGTCATGCAGCTGCACGTGTTCCTCGTCCCTCCTTGGACGGGACCATCCGGCAGAGATACCCCTCCTGCCGGATTCCAACCCCACGTGCAGCCATGACGTCACCGTGCGCATAAAAAAACAAGCCCCACGTCTCGAGGGGTTCCCCACGCGAACACGTGTGCTTTGCCCGTTGGAGCTCAACACACACGATCGCGTGGAGAACCCGTCCGATCGCGTGGAGAACCCGTCCGGTCCAAATCCATTTACCTGCCTAAACTTTGTCCGTCCGCGGGATCGGCAAATCCACCGCGTGCGTTTCCGGACCGGGACTTCACTCTCGCAAGCGAGCACGTGGTGGTCTCGTGCGTTGCACAGCACGAACCGCGTGCTCACTGCTGGGTGAACCCGGCACGGTCCCCGAAATAGCTACAGCCGCTACTCGGCTTTCTCTCCTCTGTCGCCGTCGTCGTCTCCATTCCACCCACGCACACCTGCGTGTTACGACGCACACAGTCCACACCATCACATTCACACCGGGAGATGCGGCTGCGTGCTCCCGCATGCCAACCGACATCTCCCTCACATACCGCTCTCTAACACACACGGTCTCCCTTGCACACAGCGACCTTGCACACGGCCGTTCACTCACGCGTGCCTCACTACTCTCACACCGTGCCTCATCCACACACGCGGGGGCACTCAACCGCGGTGCCTCATTCACACACACGGCGACACTCACACACGGTGCCTCTTCCACACACCGTCCCTCACTCACACACGTGGGGGCACTCACCCGCGGTGCCTCACTCGCACTCCGTGCCTCACTCATACACGCGGGGGCACTCACACACGCGGTCTCTTCCACACACGGTGCCTCACCCACATCTTGCACCACACACAGGGACAACCACACTGGGGACTTGTGTCCCCACAAGGGTCTCCGGGGCCTCTATACCCCCCAAGCTCTCCGTGCACCCGTCCACAGCACTCGTCCCCTCAACCTCGCAAAGCACGACCGAACTCACCTGGTCGTGACTCGCCTCAAGGGGGAATACTCCCTCCCCTCGTTCCTGGAGGAGGCCATCCAGGTGCTCGCACCGGGTCCCAACACGCTCCGCGAGCTCAACCCCATTGTCCTCCACTACCTCCGTGTGTGCGTGCGCGTCACTTACCCCGTCTTCCTCGTGTAGTCTTCCCTCTATCGTTCCCATCTCCCGTGTCTCTGCCAACTCTTCACCCTTTACCTCCCTTGTCTCAACTATTATTTCTGTTGTCGTCACCTCGTGTCTCGTCTCACACGTTTTGGTCTCCCCATTTAATTTTTCCCTTTCGGTCATCGTCACGACCCTCGCCCAACACGTTCCACGAATTATTTTTTCACCCGCCTCCACCGCGGGCCTGTCAGCCGTTGCACCCCCACCCAGCTCGTTTGCTCCCACACGTGGAGTCGCCATTTTTATCTCCCCGGTCACGGCCTTCATGCCCACCTGCAGGCTTCGGCCCATGTTCTGCGTCTCACCCCGTAGCTCTTTCATTTCCTCCTTCATGTTTGTTTCCATTCCGTTCATTCTTGTATCCATCTTTTCGTTTATTTGTTGTGTATTCGCATCCATCGTCGTTTTCACTTCATTTGTATTTGTATCCATCTTTGTTTTTACTTCGTCCATTTGCTTGTTCATGTTCGCAATCATCTTCGCTGTCGTTTCCGCATACATTTTTGCCAGCATGGTGTATAGCTGGGTCATGTCGGGTGCGCTTGGGTGAGCCGTTTCGGCAGGGGTCGGGGAAGGGTTTTGGTGGAGAGGGGGGGGAAGGTGTCATACACCGCGGCCGCTGCCGCACCCACCTCAGGTTCTGGGTTCAGTTGGGCGAGTCCGTGTTCCTGCACAATCAACATTTCCTGCTCGGGGATTCCATCCTGGACCATGGATTCTACATTACTACACATATACATTTCTAATACCCCCGGCTCCCGCTCGCCTTGAGACGCCATCTTGCTTCTCGTGAAGGGTTAATTTGCTCGCTCGTAATTTGGAGGGAATCGGGGGTCGCTTCTCTCACCCCTGGACCGATTCCCGTGAATTTAGCCGGAGACAGGAGAGCCCGTTTTCCTGTTCTCCGATACCAGTGCCGCGAGGAGGGCGATGAATTTGTATCGCACGACCTGACACCAGTGTTGCGGTATTCGCGCCCGCCGGCGTGCTGACGGCCACGTAACTCGAATCGCGGCACGTCGCCCACCGGACGGACAATCCAGTCGTGACCCTCTCGGACTAACGCCGGGAACCAGTCACGGGTGGACCTTTCGGTCTCACCGCGATCGAGCCAATCAGCCCCCGCGTGGGATAGGGTTGCTCGCCAAATTCGACCTACCTAAGTACCCACGCGGAGGGTAGACCGGGCGATCGCACCTCGCCGCAGGTCGACTTCGGACACGGGCCACTTAAGCGACCCGTTCCGTACTATCAGAATAACCGAGCGGTGTTATCGTCGACCTCGACGGTTCGATTAATTATCGGGCGTATTCAGCCCACTACCAACCCTTTACGTGAAGCAAGATGGGGATTCAATGGAGGAAAAGACGAAGCGAAGCGGGAGAACAGTTCAACAATAAAGCACATTTATTCGCGGCACACGGGAAGCACACAAATACAATTCCACCAAATGCACACAAAAAAGAAAACACAATTCCATTTACACAAAAAGCAAACATAAAAGTGAAAGCACAGTGCAGAGCTAATACCGACTACCGAGCACACGGCAACACTTATACAATTCTACTTCACAGACGGCGCCGACAACACATACCCAAAACCAAGGAAAAGAAATACCTCAAGAATGAGGCGGCCTGAGGCCGAGACCGGGTCGGGCCTACCCGTCTGGTGATGAGACGCGGAGCGGCGATGGCCCCGCAACCCGCGGGCCTCGTGGACAGTGCCTGGCAGGGGGTGGGAACGGGGCCCCCTTGGTCGCACTATCTCAGCGCGGGGGGAAACAGGAGGGGGTTGCTGATGCTCGGGGTATAGAGGATCTTTATTATCCCTGGTGTGCGTCTCCACCTCGGCCAGGTCGCGCTGCCGGCCTCCCTCGGGCGTGCAGCTCCTGGCACCGACGCGAGCACCCCCTCCCTCGTCCGACTCTCTTCAGCTTCTCCAGCCACTGCAGGCTTCGGGCTCCAGACTTCCACACTCGTCCCCTCCGTTCCGACTCCGACTCCTTCTCGTTCTCGTTCTCGTTCTCCTTCTCGTTCTCGTCCTGCTGACTCCTTCTTGTTCTCCTTCTCGTTCTCCTCTCCTTTTTCCTTCTCCTTTTCCGTTCTCGTTCTCTTTTTTTTCTGACTGACGAACACCGTCCTTTTATCCCCCCGTAACTTCGCCTTTGACCCCCTCCCTTTGACCTTTCACCTCGCTCCCCATTGGCCCGAGAAAAAGTGGGCGTGAAGGCTTTTTGATCCACAAATTTGCATATATCGATCGCCCTGGGGGCGGGGCCAATTCGCCCCTCGCTCACCGATTGGACGGCAAAAAGTGGGCGTGTGTCGTTTTTGATCCGTTTTTGAAGCACAAAATCCGTGATTTTGTACACGCTGTTCGACGCGTGTTCTGCATGAGTCCAACACCGGTACCCACAGCGGGGCAAGAACGGTGGCGATGCTACGGTTGCGAGGTGTGACGGGAAGGTCGTGGCGGTTGTGGTGAAGCGGCGTTGTGGTTGGTGGTTGATGTTGTGGTTGTGATCGTAATCATGGCGGTTGGTCCAAAATAAAGATAGTAAAAGAAAAACGGCTATCCTGAAGAGTCGCAGCACGCATTAATGACATGTATTCCCACTAGACAACGGGTTTGGGCCTAACTACACATGCACTTACCGAGATACCTCACCTAAGGGACCTGAATGGTGGTTTGCGAATCTGGTAACCACAACACTATGTATATTTTTTGATTTGAGATTTGTTTGGATTTTTTTATTTTTAATGATCTGCAGTGCCTCAGCCTTTGTAGCTGCATGAAAGGCAATATTAAATGATCCCCACCCACATTCTTTAGTGGGTGTCAGGAAGTGTTTTTGGCACCAATAAAGAAAGAAAAAAAAATTTGATTTCTTCAAAATGCCATCAGGATGAGAACAGCATCGGTAACATCCGACTCAGCTCAACTACGAGGCTACTACGTTTGTCATATGAGGCTATGGCGAAGATTCAGCTCTGAGGAGCGGCTGAAGGAGACAGGGCTTTATTCACTAGAAAGAAGGTGGCTATGAGGAGATATGATAGAGATGTTTAAGATAATGAAAGGTATAGATAAAATAAGTGCAGATCAATTTATTCAATAAGTAGACAGTGATAGGACCAGGGACCATAGCCTGAGAGTAAAGAAGAGGAGAGTTAAGACGGTAGTAAAGGCCCTGTCACACATTGACGTTTTAGCCAGTGTATATCAAGGTATCAAAATATATGTAAAACGCTGGCGTACGCTGAATTATTGATGTTTTTTTTTCCAGTTTTGGACGTATTCATAACGAGTTGGACGTATGCATAACGTATTAGTAACGTACACAGAACGTTTCGATTACATATGTATAACTTATATCAACGAATGCTGAGCATGTTGTCGGCGTTCACAACCTATGCCCAACGATAATCCAACTTATGCATAGCGCGGCAGCATATCGCCAATGATCACGTGGCGTAGGCTATTAATAGGCTGCGGCTCGACGATTCAAATCATAACCGCACTAGACATCGAAGTGTGAAGCCGCTGTCACACCTTGAAGTTTTAGCCAGCGTATGCCGACGTATGAAAAATTTGCTGAATACGCTGGCACACGTCGAATACGTTATGGGTAAGTTTTGTATACGTTAAGAGCACGCTGAAGCACGCTGGCATACGTCGTAGTACGCTGAGTACAGACAAATTTTCAGCATGTTGAAAATTTTTCGATGTATGCCAGCGTATGACACACGTTCCGCATACGCTGGCCATAAGTTGTAGGCACGTCACACGATCGTTGACACACGTCCACACACGTTACTTGTAAGTTACTCATAAGTCGTAACACGTCAAGGTAATGGTTCGCGTCAGTGTTCCAGATTTTTTTTTTTTTTCTTCGGTATGACGGTGATGTCGACACTTCGATTTCTCGTGCGTTTATGATTTAAATCGTTGAGCGGCAGCCTATTAATTATATTATATTATAACCGCACTAGAAATCGAAGTGTCGACATCACCGTCATACCGAAGAAAAACAAAAAAAAAAAACCAGGGAGTCTGGAACACTGATGCTAAACATTACCTCGACGCGTTTCGACTTACGAGTAACTTACAAGTAACTTTTGTCGACGTGTGCCAACGATCGCATATCGTGCATACAACTTATTCCCATCGCATGCGGAATGTGTGAGGCATACGGCAAGTATGTCGTAAAATTTTTAACACGTTTAAAATTTCAAGACGTACTCCACTTACTACGACGTATGATAGCATACTTTAGCGTTCTATTCACGTATACCAAACTTACCCATGCTGTATTCGACGTGCGCCAGCGTTTTAGACGCATTTTTCAGAGGTCGGCATATGCAGGCAAGATCGCCAAGGTGTGACTGCGATGTTGACACTTCCATTTCTCCGGCGGTTATGATTTGAATCATTGTGCGGCAACCTTTTATGAGGCTACGCCACGTGATCGTCGGCGATACGTGCAGCGCGCTATGCATAAGTTAGACTATCGTTGGGCATAGGTTGTGAACACCGACAACAGGCGAAGCATTCGTTGGTATAAGTTATCTATAAGACAACGATACGTTCTGTGTCCGTTACTAATATGTTGTGCATACGACCAACTCGTTATGAATACGTCCGAATCTTTAAAAAAAAAACATCAAAAGTTCAGCGTAAGCCAGCGTTTTACATACATTTTGATACGTTGCTATTGCTGGCTAAAACGTCAAGGTGTGACTGGGGCTTAAGGGGGCATTAGTCGCAAAACCTCCAGACTTCTTCGGGGTTAAAAAAAAAAAAAAACACAAAATCACCATGGCAACTTTGAATGTTCAGACTGTTAAATCAAGATACAAACAAGGTGAACTTGTAAAGACAGTAACAGAGCTAGGTCTTGAAATTATCTGCATTCAAAAACATGGAATTTACTTTGAGGATTTAATAAATAAGCACAATAATATGGGAAATGGCTGAATGTTATTGACGGGGTCTGGAGATAAAAACGAAAACAATTCTTCAATTGGAGGAGTTGGTTTTCTTTTCGTCCAAGTGCATACAAGCCTCTAAACAAAGTTGAATCTATCAGCTCCAGTGATGGTTGTCACTTTCCATAGAAACCCACAAACACACTATCGTCATCACCATCATTTCGGATGCAGTCTGTGGCTGCAGGTTTCATCATTGCTGGAGAGCAGCTGTGCCACTTAAGCAATGTCCCCTGTGACCAGGAAGCCGGTACTTTTATTTTTTTTTTTTTTTTTTTTTTTCTGTTTTGCATATCGTGTCGAGGTTCGTATGAGAGCTTACACACAATGCACAGTAAGGTGGGCATGAGACAAGAGGGGTGGGAGTGGGAAGGACAAAACAGTGAGGAACAGAGACAGAAGATCTGTGGAATGGAGAGGGATGGGCTGGGGAACACGGGGTACACAAGATGGACATTACAGGGACTTTCAGGAAGCAAAGCAGGGAATTTGAAGGAGGTGGGTTTGAGGTGGATTAACGGGGGTAGAAAAGATCAAGGATTTGGATGGGGGACGATAAGAGGTGGTGGTGAACAGCTGTTTTGAAGGCCTGGAGGGAAGAATGGGATTGAACAGAGTGAAGGAGTTTATTCCAAATGCAGGAAAAAAAGAGGAATGTAAGAGCGAAGGTGAGCAGTGCTTCATGATTTTGGTAGTTTTACCAGAAGGGGGTTGTTGGCGGACCTGAGCGCCCTGCGGAAATATGGTGGGGACAAATCTAAGACACAACAGGGGGGGGGGCAAGACCGCAGAGGAGACGGTAGAAGACAGAAAGACCACCGACCTGCCTGCGGTTGGGTTTAAATTAAAACCCACCTCCTTTGCCAACCTCGGAACAGGCTGAATCCACCCACCTGTTATTTAACGGCAAAACAGAGGGTCAAACTCAAAGACCCTAAGATTTTAAACCAGCCACCTTAACCGTTAAGCCCACAGCAGGCTGCAAGCTAAAGTAATTTCCTATTACAGTCCAACTAACTCCAGAGATGGTCAGGTGTCCTTCAATTTATATAAGGAACTACCAGGAATAATTTAAGAAATACCCAAACACAACTTAACATTGGGTTCTGGAGACATTAATGCATAAATAAGGGTGATCGACACAAAAAGATCAGTTTACAACAAGAAAACAAACAGAAATGTTGGTTCCGTTCGCATGAGGTTGTGTAAGCTCAAGATACAGTAAGTGTGATTTTGTGTGTTGTTTTGCATATTTCGTTGTCGAGATTTGTGTCTATAAAGGTTGCAGATGTGTCCGTAGCAGTTTAGCTGGTATTTGTTTCAGTTTATAATTGGAAGAGGCAGGGTGAGTCCTAGCGTTTCAGTCAGTTGAGGCTTTAGATAAATGGTGGAAGAAAAGGGTATAGAATATAGATAGAGACCAAAGGAGAAAGGAAGAGGAATACATAAAATGTGATAGATGCTCAATGTGGGTCATATAAACAATAGGGGAAGCAGAGTGTTTTTATTGTTGTAGGAAGTGTGAGGAGGGAGGGATGCAAGTTGAGAGAGAAAGAGAGAAAGAGAGAAAGAGAGAAAGAGAGAAAGAGAGAAAGAGAGAAAGAGAGAAAGAGAGAAAGAGAGAAAAAAAAAAAAGGAAGAGAGAAAGGTCAGGGGTGGAGGTGGGGTTCGTAAAGAGAATGATATGTTATGTTTAATGACCGAACACACACACACACACACACACACACACACACACACACACACACACACACACACACACACACACACACACACACACACATACACACACACACACACACCAGAACAGCTGTACACACAATGACACAACAGAGTTTATAATGTAATCCACTGGCACATCTGCAAAAACTTTGATGTCCCAGTTCCAGAACATGAACGAAAAGTAATGACTGAAAACATGGAAGTACCGACCACTCACGTACGAACTAATGATCCCATTGAGCGTGAAATTCGAAAACAAAGCATTGCGACCACATATCAAACTTAGGTACAAAAAAGAGAAGGCGGCATTGCTTATTGAGGTGTTAATTGCAATGATTTTGGAGTAAACGATGCAAAAATCAAGTAACTAACCAAACACCAAGACCTCATGAATGAAGTGAGAAGATCATGGAAGATGAAGAATGCCAAAGTTGTACCAGTGATAGCTGGACCGACAGAAATGATGACAGAGATATTAAACACGATGGCAATACCCCTAGGTGCTCACCTGGCAGTGGCTGGCTAAGATAACCAGGCAACCACTGGTAAGCATGGATGACCCACAAAATATATAACAGAGTAATGGAGAAGAAAGTAAACACCGATGGGTTTTTTTCATGTCATGAACAAACCTTGGTAAATCACGGGTGATAAAGGTTGTGGTCAAGTTTCATCAAAATTGTGTGTGTGGTTTCAGAAAAGAAAGGAAATAGATAATTTGGGGGGCACACACCCCTCTCCCCAAAGAACCACTGAGACCCTAATTTTTTTTTTTAATGTCGTAAACAAACTTTGGTACATCACAGGTAGTGAAGATGGTGGTCAAATTTCATCGGAATTGCATGTGTAGTTTGAGAAGAAAGCAAATGCATATTTTGGGGGGCAAACCCCCTTAAATACCCTTAGAGCTAGATTTTTCCAATGTGATGAACAAATTTTGGTACGTCATGGGTGATGAAGGTTGTCGTGAAGTTTCATCGGAATTGTGTGTATCGTTTGAGAAGAAAGCAAATATCTCTTTGGGGAGGCAACCCACTCCCCCCCCTCCCATAAAATCCCTCTGTAGACCCCTTCAGATGATGTTTTTTTGTTTTTGTAATGCCATCACGGGTGATGAAGGTTGTGGTCAAATTGCATTTAAATTATATGTGTAGTTTGAGAAGTTGCAAGTATTTGTGGACAGACAGACAGACGGACGGACATACGACGGGTCATCCCATAAGCTCTCGGGAACTACTTTACAGGTGAGCTAAAAAAAAACATCCCTGGGAATATTATTACAAACAAACTACAGTTGGAAGTTGTCCGGGGCTCAGTGACGATCCTGGAGAGAGCCCTCGGCACAAAACTTTGAGAAGAGAAAACTTCACAGCTTGGTCCATGAATCGTGACCCCCTTACTGAAATGAAGGTGGATGCTTTGAACCCACCCTGGGAGGACTCCATTCCACATTTTGAAACCCGCATATGTAGACACCAATCAACGACACACACACACACACACACACACACACACACACACACACACACACACACACACACACACACACACACACACACACACACACACACACACACACACACACAATTTTTGGGGAATCAGCAGGTTGGAGTCAGTGTGATTATCGACTACAGTACGTATTGTAAACAACCCAGAAACCTTGAGTAACTTTCATCGAAAAACGTTATATTTACATAGACGTTTCAGGGAGATGTTCACAAACATTATTCTTTATAAACAGCTGCGTGTGACGAGTGGAAAATAAATTGACTCGGTAATTTAGAAAATCTGATAATACGGCAAACGCCTCAGAAATCAGGCATTATCAAATATATTTTGCTTTGAAACTCACAAAGAGAAACATGTAACCTTTGTAAAGAAATCTGATAACCAAATGATTTAGAAACAGGTGTGAGGACAAAGGAAAACCTGAAAGAACCTCCATAAGGTACAGGATGAAACTTTGCCACCACGGCACCCGTAACAGGCATGGCACGTCCACACAGATCCAAATTTACCCATATGTACCACGTCCGTGTGTGCTGTAGACGTACCTCTACCTTCTAGTAACTGTCGACTGTACATCCCGATCAGGACATGAACTGTGCACCTCGTTAACCGGCATCTCCAGGTGTTTATAAACATTGCAATATATCCAGCGATTCGTATCTATGATGAACAGGCATTCGATAATATGAGTGAGGAAAGTGAAAAAACAAAACTTATCGTAAAGAAATCGTTGCGGCCTGTTCCAAGTCAAGGCGTGGTTGAACAGGCCAACAAACATGGCGGCTTCAGACCCCAGCGAGGTTACCAAGGAAACGCCTCAAGACCCCAGAGAGCGAGGTGGCCGAGGATCGCCTGATGAAGGATATTATTAAATAATGCCGTTAATTATCTTCAAAAGGGATGTTTTAATTAACCCAAACACCCAATTTTCACTCACGCACTTCCTTGGAGTTTTCTTGGTATGCATGCAAAGTTTCAGGCTGATAGATTGTCATGGTTTTGGAGTTATGGAGGACACACACACACACACACACACACACACACACACACACACACACACACACACACACACACACACACACACACACACACACACACACTTATTATTATAGACAAGCACGGAAAGCCGGCCTTTGCTGGGCAGCAGCAGGTCCTCCTCTCAGCCCTTCCCTCCCTCACCCGACGCTTTCCCCTGCCTCCGAACTCCCACGCGACCCCTTCCCCTCCCTCTCCACAGCCTCTCCCCAGACCCCTCCCTCTCCACAGCCTCTCCCCAGACCCCTCCCTCTCCACAGCCGCTCTCCAGACCCCTCCCTCTGGGCTCCCACCCCACACCTTCCCCTCCCTCCTCCCACCCATTCCTCTCCCTCCTGCCATCTCCAAACCTATCCCCATTCCTCAAGACTCCCACCCCACCCCATCTCCTCCCACCTTCTCTCACCCTTCCTTCCAAACTCCTAGAGTACCTATATATAGAGAGTAGCGACAACTCAGCTATAGGCGCCATTTTGTTTCACTCTGGATAACGCGCGGTGCGTGCGCTACCGCCGTAGCAGCATGCATGAATGAAGCAATACATCAGGAGGGTGGGATACATCACTGGACATATATATTTATTCTCATGTTTTACTCGGCCAAAGATCTTGATTATAGAATCAATGGGGTTGAAAGTGATAAAATGTTAAAATGCATGTACTCATTACACGGGAAACTCAGAGTAAGTTTGCCAGAGAACGAGACATTTGGGAGAAACTCGGCCTGTGTAGGCTTATGACATGAAGTCGAGCCAAATAAAAATCTCGAGTCCATAGGCCTAAGTTGGGGCCTCAATTTGATCCATACCTGCCCCTACCCATCCCTCCCCACCTCACCCATCTTTTCTTTTTTCATCTCACCACATTATCATCTCACCCATAACAAACAAAAACAACAAACACCGATACCTACATGTAATTTATCATCATAGTTACCACCCAACACGCTCTCAAACACACCAAAAAGTGACTATGCCAAAATGATTGTATCAGATTTCAAAAATATCTTAACAATTGAAATGACCCTTTTTTATGGGAACCCGATGTCTGATGATTTTTATGACCCGATGTCTGATGCATGACTGATGATGTCCAAAATGATGTCCTTGAAGACGGTTCCATCTGTTGAGCCACTTGTAAAATGATAACCGACTGTTTGCTTCCAGCGAGAAGTAACTCCTCCAAGCATAAATACCAGCGCATGGTCAGCACTGCCAAAGTGTCTTGGCAATGTCACATCACCTACAAGCTCACCACTACTGACATCATACTCAACCTTTTGTGTTAGTGACATCTCGTCTAGTGTAAGACAGCAAAGTCGTTCTTCCTTAGTCAGACCATCAACTTTCAGCTTGAGCAATTCAAAGACATGCGTCAATACACCTGGCTGAAAAGAAATATTCTGCAACCTCCTCTGAAGCGTACGTTCCGATGGTAGTGGGTGACCCTGCTTCAATAGCACTTTATAGCCTGAAGATCCACATGAAAATCTTAGCAGTAAAGCCTTTCTCACTGTCGAGGTGACCACTGTACCCCATTCATGGAACGTCTCGACATAGCGTGTAGCTGGTCTTTTCCGAAGATTCTTGCTGTTCGTGATTCTTGCTTGAGTTTTGCTTTTTGAATTGCCCGATACCGTTTCTTTGTCTGACGAAGTTGAGCCTTCAATGCCTTAATCTTCCTTTGCATTTTGATTCTGGGTTTAGATGTACTTGGTGGAACACTCGTTGTTGGTCCACTGTTTCCGTCTTCTGTGGCAGTGTCTTGTACTGAAAAAAAAATGACAAAGGAAAGAAAACAAAATATCTAATTTGTACCCTTCATCTTGAGAAAAACATATGCAAGTTATATTATCCGTTTTCTAAATCACAATGGTAACACGATGAATCAGTCTACATACCGTAAATCCCAGTGTGTAAACCGCCCCCTGTGTATAAACCGCACCCCAACTTTTGACTTAAAAAAAAAATGTGGGTAAACGGGTTGTGTCAGTGAAAATGTACCATGGAATATAAGAAGACTATTTTTGGAAAAATCTGTATATCGAACTTGTAGATAACAACACACACTACCATTGCGCAAATTTT
Organism: Eptatretus burgeri; assembly: GCF_056783735.1. Taxonomy (NCBI): domain Eukaryota; kingdom Metazoa; phylum Chordata; class Myxini; order Myxiniformes; family Myxinidae; genus Eptatretus; species Eptatretus burgeri. Next base: position 132,162,057 of record NC_140962.1, read on the forward strand.
TGCGGTGTTTGCGCGATCCGCGGCCGAGGGGGGAAGGCTTTAAGCTCCCACCCCCCCCCCCCCACACACAATTTTATTAACTGCCAAAACACCAAAGTCTTTTTAGGGTTAAATAACTACAGACTTAGTTCAAAGAAAATGATTCATAACTTCAGTTTACATACCTGAACTTGAAGTTGATGTTGTTTTGTCTGCTGGGTTAACAGAGTACGCATGGTCTAAAGCAATGCATGATTTCTTGGTAGCACTAGCAGTATTTGGTGTACAGGAAAGGTGTTTTAGAGGCCTCCTGGGTTTTGGCACACTGCGATGACAGAATATGGTTGGTACTGCCTGCCACTTCAGTTTTTTCTTCCCATCTACTCTCTTGTTTTCAAACTGGGACTCATCAAAGTGAACCTGCAGAAGAAAAGATACAATATTTCTAATCTTGAATATTTCTTAGTCCTAATAATAAATTATAGAAGTAGAAAACATTATTATAACAAAATAGAATAGTTCTCAAAATTCATTTCTAAGATCTAGTTTACACATTTCATCATTGTATGCTACTCTCTACGATGCTGCTAGATTAGAAAAATAACTGTATTCTAACTTAAGATTGGTACTTGTCGAGCCACGGCATGCACCATTTTCGCTATACACCAAGATAGTAATGGGCCTATGAAAGTATGAGTGGAAATTTGAAGCCAAATTTGACATTTTGGACCAACTTTGAGTTTGAACCAAAAATAAAAATGCTGCAAAAGTTCTAGATCTACTACTAGTAGATCTAGACTCGATAAGTTTTTGAGACCCACGGCCAACATTGATGAATGACCTTCAAACACAATTTCACAACATATGAAGGAATGTTTTTTGAATTATTTTTATGTATTACAAAGAATTGGATTTTCATAACAATGTCATAATGATTAATAATAATGGCATTCCAATGAATAAGGTGCGCAGACACAGTCACTTCCTTCATACATACGCTGATATTAATACATGGGACTGATACAGCCCTTCTCTTACCTCGCACAAACATGATGAAGAAGTAGGCTTCCATCCCACTCTGCTCACTTTTTGCTCCCATATCTTCCGTCTTTTTGCATCTGTTGGAAACCTATACATCCTGTACCCCTTCTCAGATTTGTTGCTGCACCCAAAGGCGCAACAACCCGTCATTTTGACTAATAAAGTTTCACTCAGTTTCAAACTCGGTCTCTCCGAGCTCACTCGGTGAAGATCTGGATTCGATGCGTAGCTTGGCGCTAGAGTGTGAAACAAAATGGCGCCCATGTGTCACGTGACCATCAAATTCTGGTCCCCCTATGTCGCTACTCTCTATATATAGGTACTCTACAAACTCCCAACCCACCGCTTCCAAACTCCATCCCATCCCTTTCCCTCCCTCCTCTCACCTACCCACTCCTAATCCCACCCCTCACCCCTCCCTCCAGACTCCTACCCCACCACTTCCATTCTGTCCTCCCACCTCTTCTCACAACACCCATTCCCCTCCCACCTCCTCCTTCCAGACTCCCACCCCCACCCCCATCCCTTCCCCTGCCTCCTCCCACCCTCCCCACGCCTAATCCCACCCCTCCATCCTCCCACCGCCCCCCCCCCCTTCCTCTCCCCCCTGCCATCACCTCCAAACCTATCCCCATTTCTCAAGACTCCCACCCTACCCCATCTCCTCCCACCTTCTCTCACCCCCTCCTTCCAGACTCCTAACCCACCCTTCCGGACTCCATCCCATCTCTTTCCCTCCTTCCTCTCACCTACCCACACATAATCCCACCCCTCACCTACCCACATCTAATCCCACCCCTCCCTCACCACTTTCCCTCTGTCCTCCCACCTCTTCTCACAACACCCATTCCCCCACCTCCTCCTTCCAGACTCCCACCCCCATCCCTTCCCCTGCCTCCTCCCACCCTATCCACGCCTAATCCCACCCCTCCCTCCTCCCACCTCTCCCCACCCATTCCTCTCCCTCCTGCAATCGCCCCCAAACCTATCCCCATTCCTCAAGACTCCCACCCTACCCCATGTCCTCCCACCTTCTCTCACCCCCTCCTTCCAGACTCCTAACCCACCCTTCCAGACTCCATCCCATCCCTTTCCCTCCTTCCTCTCACCTAACCACACGTAATCCCACCCCTCACCTACCCACACCTAATCCCACCCCTCCCTCACCACTTCCCCTCTGTCCTCCCACCTCTTCTCACAACACCCATCCCCCCCACCTCCTCCTTCCAGACTCCCACTCCCCATCCCTTCCCCTGCCTCCTCCCACCCTATCCATGCCTAATCCCACTCCTCCCTCCTCTCACCTCTCCCCACAACACCCCCTCTCCTCCCACCTCTCCCCCCAAAAAAATATTTCGGGAAAAATAAATAATTAAAATAAACCCCGCTTTCGATTCCAACCGCTATCAACTTCTAACTTGCCTTGTTGCCTCTAACTTGCCATGTGTCATGTCAAAATCCGCCTCCTGAGGGACAAATTCACGGATATTGTCGAAATAATTTATGGTATAGATGTGTATCCTCATTGCCATGTAATGAATCAGGAATGTGTTGTTACCAAGTTTCTTGAAGAGCACTCACCAAGTAGCTAAAGCACTCAAGCAAGCACTCCATTCGAAAGACAGCAGCGCACCCACCCGCTAGGTGGGTCAAATTTGTGCTTTTGGGTATTAAGGGCCTTCGGGGTCTAAAGGATCTTCATGGTCTTAAAGGGTCTTCAAGGGTCTTTGGGGTCTAAAGGGTATTGAGGGTCTTCGAGGTCTTTGGGATCTTAGGAGTCGTCAGGTTAAATGATTTTGCTGGTGATGTCGCATTGTGAACCCACCTTTATCCAAATGGTAGTTTACATCGAGAAACAGTGCATGTCGAGCTCAGATTCAGAAACGGATTCCACAGTCATCAGCATCTCTGAAGGTTCTTAGCATGTTGAAAGTGAACAATGGGTGTTGAAGGAACGGTGGGAGACAAAATTAGTAATGGAAACGCTTTCAGGGGAATTGTGGAGCCGTATTGTTTCGAGCCTTGTGCGAGCGATTTAGAGGATGAATGCCGAAGTGTTCGTGAAAATGAAAACGCTGGTCGTATGTTCACTACAGCTAAGTATGGTTTGATTTTCCGTTCAATTGCCGGTTTATAAGGGAGGGATTTTGTATTGATTGATAAATCTATTTATATACATATTATTTGAGCAGAAATACCCACCATCACCCCACAGCAGACACCGCTCAAGCATACTCGGACACCGTGGAAAAATTGACGACGAATGCTTTTTCCACACTGTCGCAGACTGAAAAGGTGGCTTGTATGTTACAGGATCATTCCGTTTCATACTTTCCCCAGACGCCATTTGTGCCCATGTCCGTGCCGTGCCCCACCATCATGTCCATAAGGTGTCGATGTCCTGCCCCAGTGGAGGGCTAGCGACTCGGCATATTTGTGGAAAATCGAAATTTATTCGCCGTTTGAACTAAATCGTACCGCAATGTAACCTGGAGACAGTATTCCTGGTGTCTTCCTGGTGTGACGTCATGGCTAATTTGAAGAAGAAAAATAAAATTTGGACTTTAAATCACAAATGTACCCACTTCATAATTCGGAAATCAGAAAAAGCCATCATACGTATTTTGTCGGGTATCAAGAGCGAGATTAGCGTTGAGGTGGTCTGAGTGTTTGGGCTCCTCTTAATGATACTGCAGGTATGTGGAGAAAGGTTTTGTGGTCGGACAAGACAAAAATTGAACTTTTTTGTCTAAACTCAAAGCGTTACGTCTGGTGTAAGCCTAACACTGCACATCACCCTGTCAGCTCCATCCTTACTGTCGAGCATTGTGGTGGCAGCACCATGTTATGGGGCTGCTTTTCATCAACAGGGACTGGTAAGCTTGTCAGGATAGAAGGGATAATGGACAGTGCAAAAGTACAGGAGAATCCTTGATGTGTCTGAAACTGGGTAGGAGAATTACATTTCATCAGGACAATGATCTGAATCACAAAGATAAAGCCACACTGGAGTGGCTGAATAAGAAGAAAGTAAATGTTGTTGAGTGGCCCAGTCAAGGTCCTGACTTGATCCCAAATGAACATTTATGGTGAGACTTGAAGATTGCAGTACATTGACGATCCCCATCAAACTTGGCAAAACTCGAGCAATTTTCAGGTGAAGAATGGGCAAAGATTTCACCATCTCACTGTACTACCTCCTTCAACTATAAGTATTTTGTTTGATCTCTTCACTTATCAATAAAAAAAGTTCATTTGGAAAAAATAGCTTTTTTACTTAATTTGGGAGTTCATCTAAATACGGCATTATTGGTAGGGGTGAATACTTTTGCAGGCCACTGTGTGTTGATCCGGTGTAGGAAGTTACACAACCTGCTGTGGGCTTAACGGTTAAGGTGGCTGGCTTAAGATCTTAAGGTCTTTGAGTTTGAGCCACTGTCTTCCGTTAAATAACACAGGTGGGTTGATCGAGTCTGTCATCCTTCAAAGGTCGACTTTAGTACATCTAGACTTGAAGAAGGCATTTGATAAGGTACCACATCGGAGGTTGTTAGCCAAAGTGAGGGCTTATGGAGTGGCTGGTCAAGTAGCTAATTGGATTGCAAACTAGCTTAGTGATAGGAAGCAAAGAGTGGCTGTGAGTGGGAAGATGTCTTGCTGGGAGGATGTAAGTCACGGGGTACCTCAGGGATCAGTACTCGGACCATTACTATTCATTATTTACATCAACGATTTGGATAATGGGTGAAGAGTAAGCTTTCCAAATTTGCAGATAACACAAAGTTTGGAGGTGAGGTGGATAGCAGAGGGAATGGTGATCAGGAAAATATTGATACCTACATGGATGAACGAAAGATTGGCAGATACAATTTAACCTGAGCAAGTGTAAGGTGTTGGGGATGGGTGAGAACAATGAAAATAGAGATTACATGATGCAAGGAGTCATTTTGGAGCATGTCACACAGGAGAAGGATCTGGAGGTGGTAATAGATACGGGAGGTAAGCAGGCAGCACAGTGCCAGGCAGTTATAGGGAAAGCAAAGAGGGTTTTTGGTTGTATTTGGAGGGGGATCAATTATAAATCAAAAGAGGTGGTGTTAACATTGTACAGGAATTTAGTGAGGGCCACATCTAGAATAGCGTTTGCAGTTTTGGTCACCACAGTTCAGGAAGGACATAGCTGCCATAGACAGGGTTCAGTTAATGCATGGCATGATCTCCTAAGAAAAGTAGTGGCAGCAGAACCAGTTGATAAGTTTAAATTGGAATTAGTTAGGTACCTGGAAGTATTGGAGATAGAGGAGTATCAGGATGTTGAGAGGAATTTTAGGTTTCTTGAGTATGGCTGGATGATTGTGTGCATTCGTGCGGAATGTTGTGTCTGGAGGTCTCGTCAAGGGTTGATGTGCGCTTGATGTTGTGTGTTTCTCACCCAAGAAATACCTTTGCCCACTCCCCCTCCCGCCCCCACCCCCTCTCCCCAGAAAGAAAGAAAAAACAATACAAAACTAGAGGGGGAGCACTCGGGAGGGTGCAAAACCTCCGCCGCCAATACTGCTGGGTCACTCAAGTGAACCTTATATCTTATTCTTTAAATATGATGTCAACAGTGCTGACAGTTAGTTTTCTCCATTTTTTTTGGGGGGGGGGGGTTGGAAATCACTTAAAACATGTAAAAATGCAAAAAAATCGAAATTTTGTTGAAAAAAAAGTTGCAAAAATTTTTTCTGTAATTTTTTTTGGGGGGGGGGTTGGAAACCACTTAAAACATGTATAAATGCAAAAAAAAATTTTTTTTCTGTTTTTTGGGGGGGAAACAATTTTTTTGGGGGGTTGGAAATCACTTAAAACATGTAGAAATGCACAAAAAAATTCTCTAACAATTTTTTTTTGGTGGGGGTAACAATTTTTTTTGGGGGGGGTTGGAAATCACTTAAAACATGTAGAAATGCACAAAAAATTCTATATTTTCTTGGGGGGGGGTAAAAAATTGGGGGGGGGTTGGAAATCACTTAAAAGTAGAAATGCAAAAAAAAAAAAAAAAATTTCTCGAACAATTTTTTTTGGGGGGGGGGGGACCAAGTCCAAAATTTAATGGCATGATCCTTGGACCATACCTCACCCCCCCCCCCCCGCCCAAGTTTCGTCGAAATCCGTCCAGGAGTTTTTCTGGAATACTGTTCACAAACAAACAAACAAACAAACAGAAAGGGGTGAAAACAGTAACCTCCATCCATCTTCGAAGATGGTGGAGGTTAAAAAAACACAAAAAAACATTTTGCATTTTTATGTTTTTTATATAAATTGATCTGGTGTCAATGTGGTGCATGCATGGTGGGACGAATGGCCTCCACCTCCATCTAAATTCCTTGTGTATCATCGTGAAATGGATTGCTTCTCCTTTATTTAAGAGAAGAATGTGGGGTTCTGGCATTGAATACCGGACATCAAAAGCAAATGGGCAAATTATGGACACTTACTAGCCTAGGAGGGTAGAGGATTCAAATTGATTGACATACTTATCAACAGGAAATGCAAAAACAGCGTGCTAAACTGTGAAGCATGTAACATGTTCTTCCAAATATGTTCAGATCACAGAATAGTGTCAGCAAAGATTTGCCTCCGTTTGCGTGCCAATAAAAAACGCAATGACAAAAGAGTGTGCTGTGACTGGAGAAAGCTTGGAGACAAAACCATCAAAAAGGCTTACACTGTTTAAGTATGGCCTTGAAGTATGCACACTCTCCTCTTAGCGGTTTAGCCTGGGTTTGAATCCCAACCCAGCTATAAACTATCATTCCAGTGTTTCACAGGTAGGGTGATTCATTGAGGTGTATGCCGTCCCTCGGATGGATACTAAACTGGGTATTTTGTCTGCCGGCATTATTGGAGGACGTTAAAGATCACATGGTGTTCTTCGCGAAGAGTAGGCGAACTATCGCCGGCACCTTGGCCAATTTCCAAATTTCTGCCCTAACCAGCAAGAGGACGTTGCATCTCAGTGGCACCTGCCGTGCCCTCAACGAATGATGCTACCTTGCAGCCGAATGCTGCATGCGAAAGAAGAAGAATATTGAAGTTAGAAACATGTTTGAATCGCTTGGTGAAATAAATGTAAATGACCTTTGCTGGCTTCAGTAACAGTGAAATAACAATTGCCCACACCAATACTTCAGATAAATATTTGCCCAGAAAGGGTGCGGCTTTGCGGTTTCCCAGAACCCCAGAACGTTTTTTGTCCTCATGGGAAGACGAGGAAGTCAAAGAGAGAAGAGAAACGCTTAAACAGTTACATGAGGAACAAAAATGAGATTAACACCTGCTAATAATAATAATAATAATAATAATAATAATAATAATAATAATAATAAATTAAAACTGGTAAACCAGTAATCCCGGGCTTCAAGGCGTGCCTCCATTTTAACAAATTTCAACACCATCACCCTGTCACATGATATGGGTTTTCCGAGTTAGAAAGTTAGTTCAAGTCTGCAATGGGGTCCAGCTACGGGGTCCCTCATGTTTTCTCAATGAAGGATTGAAAGGCCCATAGCAATACATGATAGAGAAAGAAACTTCACATTGGACAAATCGAGGCTGGACAAATTTTCAAGTCCCCCAAAAAAGTCCAATAACTCCATCTTTGCATATTAATGTAAATGGCGAACTTGTAGAACGTTAAAATATCTTCCAGAATGTGTGGTCACTTTTTGTCTATCTTTTTTGGTTTTCATTTTACGACATGTCAAAAATGGGTGATTTTCAACTTTGGGGGGCTCTGGGACCTCACTGGGGTAAAATACAGACATAGTGTAAACATATTTGGAGTCCCCTCTTCAAGGCCTATCAGAATCTGTCATTAAATTTTTTCAACTCTCATTTGCATATTTGGCATATTTAATGAGGCGAATCGGCATCATTTTAATCATATAAATAATGTAACGATTTCGATGAAATTAACAACTTAACATTCCAATGGAACCTCGCAAATGTGTGCAAAAGTTTGAGGCTGTCCTATTACCCCTTCTGGAGAAGAAGATGTTTTTAGGTTTTGGATAAAATCCAATATGGCCGCCATACCACGTGACCGACGTCATCAAAATTTTCATAGTATAAACAGCAAGTGGGGAATTATTAAGGTGTTAAGTTTCATTGAATTTCATCAAAGCATTGTTTTCATTTAACGACATTTCAAAAATGGGTGATTTTAAACTTTGGGGGTCTCTGGGGCCTCACTGGGGTCAAGTCCAGACATGGTATAAACATATTTGGAGTCCCCTGTTAATGAACTATCTAAATCTGTCATTAATTTTTTCAACTCTCATTTGCATATTTTGCATATTTAATGATGCGAATCGGCATCATTTAAAATCATATAGATTAAATAATGATTTTGACTAAATTAACAACTTAACATTCCCATGGAATATCGGACATGTGTGCAAAAGCTTGAGGCTGTTGGGTTATCCCTTCTGGAGAAGATGTTTTTAGGTTTTGGAGAAAATCCAATATGGCCGCCATACCACGTGACCTACGTCATCAAAATTTTCAAATTATAAACTTCAGGTGGAGAGTTATTAAATGGTTAAGTTTCATTGAATTTCATCCAAGCGTTGTTTTCATTTTATGACATTTCAAAAATGGGTCATTTTCAACTTTGGGGGGCGCTGGGGGCTCAATGGGGGCAAATACAGACATAGTATAAATATATTGGGAGTCCCCTGTTTATGTGCTATCTAAATTTGTCATTAAATTTTTTCAACTCTCATTTGCATATTTTGCATATTTAATGAGGCAAATCGGCATCATTTTAAATCATATGAATTATGTACCGATTTCGACCAAATTAACAAATTAACATTAGCATGGAACTTAGCAAATGTGTGCAAAAGATTGAGGCTGTCAGATTATCCCTTCTGGAGAAGATGTTTTTAGGTTTTGGAGAAAATCCAATATGGCCGCCATACCACGTGACCTACGTCATCAAAATTTTTAAAGTATAAACTTCAGGTGGAGAGTAATTAAATGGATAAGTTTCATTCAATTTCATCCAAGCGTTGTTTTCATTTTATGACATTTCAAAAATGGGTCATTTTCAACTTTGGGGGGCTCTGGGGGCTCACTGGGGTCAAATACAGACATCGTATAAATATATTGGGAGTCCCCTGTTTATCTACTATCTAAATCTGTCATTAATTTTTTTCAACTCTCATTTGCATATTTTTCATATTTAATGAGGCGAATCGGCATCATTTAAAATCATATAAATTAAATAACGATTTCAACCAAATTAACAACTTAACATTCCAATGGAACCTCGCAAATGTGTGCAAAAGATTGACGCTGTCAGATTATCCCTTCTGGAGAAGAAGATGTTTTTAGGTTTTGGATAAAATCCAATATGGCCGCCATACCACATGACCTACGTCATCAAATGTTTCATAGTATAAACTTCAGGTGGTGAGTAATTATCCTGTTAAGTTTCGTTCAATTTCATCGAACAGTTTTCCCTCCAGATCCGCCACAAAATCGGTCAGTAGAACATAAAAACGCCTTTAATAATAATACTAACGATTTCAATAGAGCTTCAGCCATGCTTGAAGCCCTAACTAGCCGAAACCCCGTCACAGACGGATTCCGTTCCATGAACGAAAAGTGTTTATTCTGCTTCAGAGTTGAAAGTTGACTATTGCCACTATGTGCGATGCACTCTTACAGGTACGAAGTTTCTTTCAGTCCAGGTCACAGTACTGAGAAAAACGTGACGCGACCGCTAGGAGGAGAACAAAATTGGTCCTTCAGTATTAATATATAGATAATAATAATAATAATAACTAGAACTGCCACTTTATAACTGCTGGCAGTGATGACCGGGTACCCAGTCCGTCCGCCTTTGACACAACTGACACAACGTGAGACTTAAATCGTAGTCGCAAAGTTTCGCATTTATCGGATAAGCGGTGCCAGAGAAAATATTATTTAATGGTGATACAAACACAGGCCTGCTTCGAGACGGCGCGGAACAGACGAGTTACGAACCGGGCAGCACAAAGCGTTCAATTTCCTTATTACTGGCGACCAGATTCAAATAATTAAATAATTCTGGCTGCCAAACCACACGGCCGATCAGGTTGAAATTTTAAACTTTTGTTTCCCATGTAGCCTAAATTATAAATATGAAGTTTCGCATATATAGACGTAGTGGTTCCAGAGTAAACATGAATTAATATTTATCCTTCAATCTAAGATGGCGGCCAAACCATGTGACTTGTGACCTCGTAATTTTTTACCATGTATGCAGATGTCATGGAGGATGACAGACGCATATTTTCGCTTCGATAGGTTAAGCAGTTCCAGAGAAAACATTATTTAATATTTTTCTTAAATTCAACATGGCTGCCAAACCATGTGACCTATCAATTAGAAATTAACAAACTTGTATTCCCTACTCATGTGCAATAGGGGTGTGAAGTTTCCCCTTGATCAGATCAGGTGTTCTGGAGAAGAAGATGTTTGAATGTTTTAAGGTAAATTCAAGATGGCCGCCAAACAATGTGACCAATCAAGAACAAATTAACAAACTTGAGAAAGGACCTCATGGGGAATATATGTGTGAAGTTTCGGCTTAATCTGTCTTGCCTTTCTGGAGAAGAAGATTTTTAAAATTTATTCATTTTCAATCCAAGATGGCTGACGAACCATGTGACCTATGACATCAGAAATTTATATTCTGCTTCCAACTGGGTATTGGAACACGTTTGTAAAGTTTCGTGTTAATCGGTAAAGGTGCGTTTTTCTATCCAAGATGGCCGCCAAACCATGTGACGTGTGATGTCATAATTTTTACCATGCGTGCATACACGATGGTCGATGATAATTACAAATTTTCGATTCGTTTGGTTCAGCGGTTCCAGAGAAAACATTATTTAATATTTTTCTTAAATCCAAGATGGCGGCCAAACCGTCTAACGTATCAATTCGAAATTAACAAACTTATATCGCCTACGTGTCCCGAATATAGTTCTGAAATCTCCCCCTTCATCCGACCAGCGCTTCTGGAGAAGAAGATGTTTGAAGGTTTTAGGTTTTTTCAAGATGGCCGCCGAACCATGTGACCGATCAAGAACAAATTAACAAACTTGAGAAAGGACCTCATGGGGAATATATGTGTGAAGTTTCGTCTTCATCTGTCTTGCCCTTCTGGAGAAGAAGATTTTTAAAATTTATTCATTTTCAATCCAAGATGGCTGCCGAACCTTGTGACCTATGATATCATAAATTTAAAATCTGCTTTCCATCGTCGACCCGAACAAGTGTGTGAAGTTTCGTGTAAATCGGATAAAGTCTATTTTTCTATCCAAGATGGCCGCCAAACCATGTGACTTCTGAGGTAAAAATTTTTTACCATGTATGCAGACTTGAGGGAGGAAGGCACTTGCAAATTTTCGCTTTGATGGCTTATGAAATGCCAGAGAAAACATTATTTAATATTTTTCTTAAATCCAACATGGCGGCCAAACCATGTGACCTATCACTTTGAAATTAACAAACTTGCATCGCATACATGTCACGAATATAGTTCTGAAATCTCGCCTTCATTGGACCAGCGCTTCTGGAGAAGAAGATGTTTGAAGGTTTTAAGGTTTTTTCAAGATGGCCGCCAAACCATGTGACGTATCAACAACAAATTAACAAACTTGAAAGAGGACCTCAGGGGGAATGTGCCTGTAAAGTTTCGCCTCAATCTGCACAGCCGTTCTGGAGAAGAAGATTTTTTTAAAAAAACACAAAAAACAAGATGGCGGCCGAATTACGTCACTGATGACGTCAAAATATTTTTTTTCTACGATGAATTTTTGTGTAGATGATGCTCAAGAAATTTCAAATTTTTGCCATGTGGTGTTCTACTTGACGAATTTTTACTGGGATACCTCTTCACTGATGACGTCACGAAAAATCACACGTATACCCGAGAGGGAGCTTGTTCAAATGTATCAAGCGAAATTTTTTTACACTAGAAGGTTTCCGAGATACAGAGGTCCAAAGTTGATCTGTTTTTTCAAGATGGCGCCCGTATCACGTGACCTATGACGTCATAATTATCAATTATGTATGCTATCAAAAAAGATACATATTTGGTGAAAATTTTGTGTCGATTGGTCTTACCATTTCTGAGAAAATGGCATTTAAAGCGAAAAAATTTGGAAATTTTGCAAATTTACGGCGGAAGAATAATAATAATAATAATGCGTAATAATAAACAGAAGAAAAACAATAGGGTACCCTGTACTTACAGGGTACCCTAATAATAAAAAATAATATACAGTCAGTCCTCATTTAACATTGTCGTTATGTTCTTGAAAAGTACAACTTTAACTGAAACGACTTAAAGTGAATCCACGTTCTCCATAAGAATTAATGTAAATAGGGGGGGGGGTTAGGTTCCAGGGAAAATTTTTATCGTCAGACAAAAGACATTATTTACAAATAGAGTATAAGTTTTAAATAATTTTAGGCAAACAATTGAATATCATCATCTTCAGTTGCTTCAGATCTTCATTGCAGAAGTTATGTAATGTCCACTTCTTCCACCTCATCAAAATCCACTTTATTGGCCAAGCCGAGGTTAACTTTCTTCATCCTCCACATATCCTTCATGCACACCCGAGTAACTTCAGCCCATGCTTCTACTGTAACTTCATTAAAACGAGGAAAACCATTACTTTGGTACTAAATTAGAGGTAAAATGACTTGATAATGGAATGGTGAACGACTTTAAACGAGTATGTTCTCGAATAAATCAGCGACTTAATAATGAATCGATGTTAACCGAGACGATGTTAAGTGAGGACTAACTGTAGTGCCATTCCTTTCGTGCCATAAAGACACATAGGGCTGCCAAGGAAGTTTCATTGGCAAGGAGTACAGTCCTGGACAGGTCGCCACTCTGTGTAGGTTTGTATCGGTTCGCGCTTTCTGACGCTCTCTCACGGCTTGATCTTAACTCTAATTCGATATCTTTTTCATAGTTGCTAAGATGGTTTAATAATCGGTTGAAAAGAAAAAAAAAACAGGAAGAAAATTGGACAAATATTGATGTTTTAAAAAGGAAAACGCATTTTCATTGTGGAGGAGAAGAGAAGACAGAGTGAGGAGGAGCAGGGGAGAGAGGAAGGGAGACAGAGTGAGCGGGGGAGATGAGATAGGGAGAGAGTGACGGGAAGGGATAGGGGAGAGGGAGGAGGGGAAGATGGAGAGTAGGGAAGAGAGGAGGGGGACGGAGTGAGGGGGGAGATGAGGGAGGGCAAGGGATGTGATTGGCAAAGAGTGAGTGAGGGGAGATGAGGGAGGAAGGGAGGGAGAGGGATGTGAAGGGCAGAGAGGGAGGGAGGGGAGGAGGGGAGGGGGATGGAGGAGGGAAAGATGGGATGCAGGAGGGAGAGGGTGAGAGCGAGGGGAAGGGAGTGCGAGGGGAAGGTTGTTGGAGTACAGGGGGGAGTTGGGGTGAGAGAGAGGGACAGGGTGAAGAGGGAGGTGAAGAATTGAGGTTTGAAGTGACATTTTGCATTACATAGAATTTCACGGGTCCCTGCAAGTTTATACTGTTACAGATTCGCCTCCGGTAAGGGTTGCGGAAGGAGTTCATAAATTGTAATGAAACCATTTACACCATACTGCAGAACTCTCACTCACCCTCCTTCTCAAATCTCTGCTGTGTATGGTTGTGCATCTTACCCGAGATATGCAAGGTGTATCCTGAGTGTAACGTGTGAAGCCATTGGGTTTTGGTTGTGGGGAAGTGAACTGCATCCCAGTGGGAACATCAAAGGGGTGATTGGGCAGTGTAACTTTGGAAAGCCGATGAATTTGCAAACCAAAAACAGGAGCATACAATGCAGTGCTCAAAGAGATCCAAGCTCATGTGGATCATAAAAGTCAAGTGTTTTGACCAAAAAATAATGAATAAATAAAGTAAAGAAACACCAATCGACAATTTCGCTTCCTCAGTCCACAGGGCTTTTCAAGCTGACGAATAAAGTCTGAGTCCAAGAAGGCCGCAGCGAGAGCCGTGTCTGCCATGAATCACACAACTCTTGGCCACGATACCAGTGGCCGAACTTAGCTGCCACGACAACGCGACACCTCAGAGCTCCCATGTGAGTGATGACAATATTTATAGTTCCACTTGCTTTTGGGAAGGCTGCCAAGGTTGTGCAAACTTTGAATGGAAATATTCCACGGCACGGTATCCAGTGTGACCACTCATTTTCATAAATGCCAAGGTGAGCCAATGAAAAAAGCCAAGAATTCACAAGGTTTCAGAAAAGCGATGATAATAGAAAACCGATACGCCAAGATCTTGTGAAAAAAAAAGCCAAGGAGTGGTCACACTGACGGCATCATTGGTGCAAAAACGAATATGTATTGAGGAAGATGAGGGTATCAAAGGACAACAAACAACCTGTTATGGCACAAAATTGTGACACAACACTCTCTGGCAATACAATCAGCTCAACCTTGCTTTGGGTATAGGCCGAGAGAATGGCCGAGTTGAGGCTGACCCAAAATTATTTTCAATCGTGCTAGCAAAGGCCAATCTGCATGATGATGGCAGTCACATGCTGGTGCATTTCGATGTCGGGATGCCACAATGATAGATACATGAGCAGCACAGTTCAGCCAAGAAGAAGCCCATGTTCAGAACCCATGACAGTAGCTTTTATAAGACTGGGGATATGTGCCAAACGCCAACCCCATAAAGCATGATTGGTTTGTGCGTTTGGTTAGATCTCATTTAATATCCACGTATCATGTGATGATCGTGATGCAGGTTCGCAAGGACCATGTGCATTTCCATGAGGGGCTTTCGCCTTCCCTCATTCGGTTGAATTTTAGTGCATTCGGTGAAAAGTGACACAAATAAGCAGATTGGGAGCAATCAAATGCAACGGTCTGGAAAATGATAAAAGAACATGATAGCCACGATAAAAAAAAGACTTGATAGCTGGTAAAGCCCCAAGAAGGTGACCTCTCATTGGCCAAGTATTTCAACTAATTTTCCGGAGTGGCAAGAGAGGGTAGAGCCCCATCTTTTGGCATCATGTTGGAGGAGTGCATTGTCCCATTTAAGCCAAGGTCTACTTGGAGGACTCAAAGCAACTCACTTCGTGCATCCTGCTGCTGAACATGCCAATGCATCAAGTTGGCTGCCCTGCTCTCAGCTCTTTCATTTGATAGTTTGCAGCTATCAGTTGCTGATACAACTGGACAATCGTGACATGGAATTGTTATTTTCCAGCAGACAGTGCACCATATCTTCTGATCCAATAGTAACTGGAGGAGCACTCGGTAGAGCGCATGTCTCCACCACACAATGCCCGATCCACAAGAACATATCGGGCCCAATACATTTTTTGAAATATCATGTTATACATCGTTTTTGGCCCTATCTCTCAATGGTGAAGAATCACTTGAAAATTAAATAATTCTCGTATCCGGATCCAGATCCGGATCTTCACCAAAATTGAATCAGTTCGTCCTTGTCACACACCCAACCGGTCCACACAATTTCATGTCCGTGGGATCATGTCCACAAACGACACCGTGGGATCATTAATATCCGCAATCTAATTCTGGCAGAGCTTAATGTCCGTGCAAGGGATGGTACACACATTGAATCATCCTGCTGTGAAACACCGGGATGACAGTTTATAGCTGGGCTGAGATTCCACCCCAGGTGAGACAGCTTCGAGGTGAGTGTGCTTAACTCTTGGCTATCCTGCCACCCCCGTCAACTGTGTGTATCCTCATGAAATTCACTTCACCAGTTTACTTTATACAGTGTGAATAGAAAGTGTAGAACTCCTTCAAAATGTTCACCTGTTGTTGCCTTATATCCTGGAATTAAATTGCATTAAATCAGACTTTTTTCCACCTTTATTTACACATCGTAACCCACAACTTCAAAGTGAAAAAATAAATTCGACAAATTTCA
The DNA here is from genome assembly GCF_056783735.1 of Eptatretus burgeri. Lineage (NCBI taxonomy): Eukaryota > Metazoa > Chordata > Myxini > Myxiniformes > Myxinidae > Eptatretus > Eptatretus burgeri. The sequence goes on from NC_140962.1 coordinate 132,178,072, forward strand.
TAAAATTGATTAAATAATACAAAACTAGAATCTCATGGTTGCATAAGTGTCCACACCCCATTATAATGGCAATTGTAAATTATCTCAGGTGTAACCAATCACACACCAAATGAATTGGCCTCCACCTGTGTTAAACTGTCATGATTTTGAATATCTCAGAATAAAATCAGCTCTTCCTGTAGCTTTCCTCTGCTGGGTAATGCATTTCACAGCAGACTCAACCATGAGCACAAAGGACGCTGGTTAATCCACCCCAAACCCACCTCCTTCAAATTCCCTGCTTTCCTTCCTGAAAGTCCCTGTAATGTCCATCTTCTTTTCCCTGTGTGCCCTGCCCCATACCTCTCCCTTCCACAGATCTCCTAATGTCTCTGTTCCCCACTGTTTTGTCCTTCCCTCTCCCTCCCCACTTGTTTCCTGCTCCGATTGTTCTATGTTATATGTGTTAGCTCTCATACGAGCCTCAACATTGCACACAAATATATATATATATATATATATATATATATATATATATATATATATATATATATATATATATATATATATATATATATATATATATATACACTCCACAATGTATACGACACACCTACGGACACTGCTCCATCGCATAAGCTTACCGGACTAAAGTCCAGGTGAGCGAAAGATTAGCCACCTAACCTCCCCCCCCTACACACACACACACACACACACACACACACACACACACACACACACACACACACACACACACACACACACACACACACACACACACACTTCTTCCTCTCAGATCATGTCTGATTGGTGATGGTAATAGAATTGAGTTCAAGAAATGGATGTGTTTTTCTGCAACATCGGCAGTTTGTCGTCAAATAGAAAAAGAAAAAAAACTCCATAGACTAATGCCCTAACCCTCCTATTATCATTAAACATCGTCCTTTCTGTCAATAGTTTATTATCTGCACACTAATGATCACCACCACCCAAGTGGTCAAATAAATTTTACTCAATACATGTCAGAGGTAGATGCAAGCAGAAAAGATCACAGACCACAAAGGCTTTAACTACACCCCTGATGTGCAGCCAACACCAACAGCAAATCACTGCAAACATATTAAAACAACAACCTCCCAGCTCATGGAAGAAAACCTTTCATCATCAATATTGGTGTGTGACCCACATGCCAATTCGCTACTTGTAAAATCGAAGATTTTTCAAATATATTGATCAGTCGATCTTGTTATTCTGTCTGTCCATCGCCTCCAGGTCACAATTTTTGAACCGATCTTCGCAAAACTTCACCAAGTTGTAGAGGTAGTCGCAACTGAGAAGCCTATTGATTTTGAGGTCAAAGGTCAAAGATTAACCCAAGGTCAAACTTCTAAAATCATCAATTTTTCGACTGAAGAATCGTCAATTTACATCCTCTTAATTTGAAAGTTGAACATGATTTGCATAGTCCATCACTGAAATGGGAAAGCAATGACTTGAGGTCAAAGGGTCAAAGGTCAACTCAAGGTCAAACTTCTAAAATCATCAATTTCAATCTGAAAAGTGATCAATTTTCATCCAAATGACGAGCTTTGATTAAGATTGTAAATTTTAATCTTAATGAAATGGACAATTTTATGTATCCATGGCAACCGTTGGAGAGGGGGTGGATTTTGCAAGTATCGTGCTTCGCACGACATATTTTTCTTGGTTATTTGTCGACATTTTCAAAGTGAATGTAATCCTGTACCAGGGAGAGGGGAACAGAAAAAAAACAAACAAGGCAAAATAAAAAGGAAGTTCACTTTGTTTATCATCATCAACACCAACCCTCCACCACCTTGCCTTCCCCAGACAATGGAAACTTGGCTTCAGCAAGCACTTCCTTACCAAGAGCAATGCAGCAGCAAGTAGGCTGGCTTTGAGCTTCACGTCCAAATCCATGGGAAACTGCACCGTGAAATTGTCAGCAGCAGTAATCCATTCCTTGCAGCAGCCGCCCCAGCGCTTGCATATGAGACCGATGCTATTACCAGATACATCCAGGACCTGTGCAAGGAGGAAAATAAATCGGACTTGGCAAGGACTGCTTGAGAAGTCCACAGATTGATTAATTATTGGATGTAACTTTATCGTGCCTCCTGCATTAAGAAAAAGGTACCTCCTCCTCAGAACAAATGGAAGAGAAAGGCATATCAAACTTAACAATGTTAATGTTGTTGCAGTCACTAGACCACCCCGGTTGCCCGGTTCAAATTTGATGAATCGTGTCAAAATGACCATGACAGTACTCCCTCATCTCAGAGACTTCCGACTGGCTCCCGTGTCCCCAGAGCGGCATTACTGTGCAGATGGAGGTCCTTAGGACGAGCGAGTCCCATGCTGATTGAGTCAAGTGACAGATCTTAATCTTTGGCTGAGCAACCGAGTCATCTGATGCGAGTGTATCCAGTGGCACAAGGACCATGACCAATTCTACCATTAACAGGTTCCCCAGAGCCACGAGACAAAACCAACAAACAGGATCAGAAGCTAGGGATTAGGTTAGATGGGATTAGCTGGCCAGTCAGGTTAGGTGAAAGCTGGCCGGCTGACGTGCCGTCACAGCATGCCCCTGCCACCCACAATATCTGCTGCTGGCTCATATCATCTGATGCTGCCCACACCATGTGCCAGCCACTCTCTTACCTGTCGGCCATGCTTTGCCTTGCCAAGTCATTTTATATATCCAACATAAAAAAGGAGCTCGGTCTTGGCGTGCATCCGTGCATCCCTGCGTGAGTCCTATACAATCGGCATTGCAGCGTGCACATACAGTGCCCATAGAAAGTCTACACCTCATTTCAAATTTTTCATCAATTGTTGCCTTATAGCTAGGAATTACATCATACATTTTCCACATTTATTTTTCACATCGTAACCCACAACTTCCAAGTGAAAAACAAATTCGACAAATTTCAGAAAATTACTTAAAAATACAAAACTAGAATATTGTTGCAGACCTGGGCTAGGGGGTGAGGGAAAGCTGCCTTGGGTTCCCACCAGACTCTGGAATCGCAGGCCATCGCACACGGATAACTCCATGACGCGGCGGGTCGCTCATCGACCGTGAATGCCAATAACTCAACCACGTGACTTAGGGTCCTCCATCTAATGAAAACCGGTTACCCAATGATCATGTGATTTAATTACTGGGGGACACACCTTCGGTATGCCTTGTTCAAACCGGATCACCTTACCGGATCAGATGCAGCCGAGTATAACTGCCCAAGGACGTACCGGCTATAAAAAAAGACCGTTGGGGGATAACGTCCCGGCTAGACAAGGATAGAAACAATGCTGGACCAATGAAGGAAAAGATGAAAATGAGCTGAGAACATTTTGACACAAGCACTGATTTACAATCAAGCGAGGAAAGGTATGTGGCACAGTAAATGGGGTTTATTTGTATGTACAGCAGGGATAGCAAGGAATTTGTGGGGTGCAACAAAAGGCAAGCAATTTTGAAAAGCAGACACAGAGCAGATTATTACATTAGAACTTCTGCAATCTTAACTTATGCTATGACAGGCACCATCACATCCACATACGAGGTCTGTCTAAAAAGTAACGGGACTGAGCCTGCTGTGTGCTCCACTTACACAAGTTGAATGAACGGGTTGCGTCACAGGTTTTCGCAACATTCCAGCAATATATATGATTGGTGATGGTTGACTGCGCTCATTGTGTGATTTTTTTTTACAGGTGGTGCTTTATACATTGTCTAGTCTGAGTAGTCGCGCTATGAGTCGGTAGTCGAGAGCCAATCTGAAGTTTCTTGCCAAGCTTGGCAAAACACCTTCCGAATCCTTCACAATGCTGCAGCAAGTCTAAGGGGAAGAAACAATGTCACGTACACGTGCATTTGAATGGCACAAGAGGTTCAAAGAGGGACGGGAGGTGGTTGAAGACAATCCACAATCTGGAAGATCTTCAACGAGTGGAACGGCGGACAACATCGAGCGTGCAAAGCAGATGGAGCGCGCAGATCGTCGACTCACGGTGCGGCTGATTGCTAAGGAACTTTCCATCAACAAGGACACTGTCTGGAGCATCATCACTGAAAATCTCGAAATGCGCAAGGTGTGCGCAAAGATTGTCCCCAAGTGGTTGTCCAAGGACAAGAAACAGCAAAGAGTCACTGTTATCAACACCTGTTATTATCTGTCTCCGTTATCATCTGAGATCAAGCGTTTCAACATCAGTAATGCAGCTGTCGCTGAGGTTCTGAGACCGGATATTAGTGATATAATGGTGGGTGGTTGCTCCTACTATTGTTCTGGTGGCTCTGATGGTTACCATGTTCAAGGAGTTGCTGAAGCTGTGTCCAATAAGGGGATTCGTATGGTAATTGAGGCAAAACCGGTCAATGAGCGTATCATGAGACCAAATATTTGTCACTCCTTGGGTGTCATTTCTCTGGTCTCTGTGTATGCTCCGATTGAGGCGAGTGATCTCAATATGAAGGAGGCATTCTACGCCACACTCGAGTTTGTGGTTGGTCAGTGCCCGAGACGAGATACTCTTCTCCTCTTGGGGGATTTCAATGCATCGACTGGAACTGATATGGATGGTTATGAGATGTGTGTTTGTCCCCATGGGTCTGGAAAAGTGAACCAGAATAGCATTAAATTCTTTGACTTTGCAAGAAGTCATGGACTTAGGGTGGCTGATTCATGGTTTCAGCACACACAGGCTCATTGCTGGACTTGGTATTCCAACGCTGGTGGTGTGCCAAAGGAGATTGACCATGTGCTTGTTGATGGTCGCTGCAGGATGATCCAGAACTGCAAGATCTACCGGAGTGCTCAGTTCCTCAATACTTACACAGCCTTGTTGTAGCAACTCTGAAGTTGCAGCTCAAATCCGGGAGAATGATACCATCCCAGCCTCGGCTGGATGTAGACAAGTTCAAGGATGAGAGGGTAGCTGAGGAGTTTGCGAACAGGTTGAGTGGGGATTTCGGGGGGTCTGCGTGCTTTGGGGGATACTGAGGAGTTGTGGAGTGCCTTCAAGACCACCATCGTTGATGTTGCCGGTGGATGTCTTGTAATTCACCAAAGGAAAGAAGAATTTTGTCTCTCAAGGGACTTCACCAGAGTCGCAGGGCCAGGCTTGGCAGAGCTGAGCTGTTCAGGGAGTTGAGGAATAAAACTGTACGTGCGCTGAGGGTTGACAAGGAGGCGTATGTGCAAGGAATCTGTGAGGGAATATAGTGTTGTGGTTGAGGAAATTCGCAAACCACCATTCAGGTCCCGTAGGTGAGATATCTCTGTAAGTATATGTGTAGTTAGCCCAAACCCGTTGTTTAGAGGGAATAAATGTGATTCATTCGGGCTGCGACGCTTCAAGATAGCCGTTTTTCTGTTCTATCTTTATTTTGAACCAACCACGTCTCAACCGCCATCACACAACAACCACCAACCGCAACGCCGCTTCACAACAACAACAACGCCAACAGTCACGACCTTTACTGTCACAACTCGCTCTCGCAATCATCGCATCACCGCCATTCCAAGCGTCACCGTAGCCAGGGACCACCACAATAAACCCTCCACCACCTTCACCTCTCCTCCTTCTGCCGCCATTCCCGCACCGCTTGTGGGCACCGATCCTGGACTCGTACAGGGCGCGCGCCGAGCAGCGGGTGCAAAAAGTGGCCTTTCCGGGGAAGTCGGATCAGGAATGATTCACGCCCACTTCTGTTCCGTCCTATCAGCGAGCGCGGGGCGATTTGGCCCCGCCTCCAGGCGCGTCGGAGTTGAATCGATATATGCAGATTCGCGGATCAGGAATGATTCACGCCCACTTTCCTCCGTCCAATGGGCGAGCGTGGCTCCGCCCCCGAGCCGATCCTGATCCAAAAATCTGCATATGGTTTCTCCTGTCGCACTATAAAGCGCTGAGCGCGGGGCGAATTGAGTCGAGTTGAGAGTTTCTGTTTCGGGCTCGGGCGAGTTGGAGAGGTGTGGCAGCGGCAGCGGCGGAGAGAAGAGTTTCTGTTTCGGGCTCGGGCGCGTTGTGGCGGCGGCGAAGCGTGGCAGCAGCAGCAGTCAAGACGGGGTTCGGAGTCTGTCGGGGAGCTGCGGAGAGGGGAGGCCGGGAACGCGGTCGAGGTCACAGTGGAGTCGCTCATCGCGGGACCCAAGCAAGCCAGATATCCTCTTTCCCCAGAGCATCAACAACCCCCCCCTGTTTCCCACGCGCTGAGATAGTGCGAGAAGGGGACCCCGTTCCCACCCCATTCCAGGCAGTGCCAGCGAGGCCCGCGGAGGAGCACGGAGTCGGGGCGCCGCCGCCATTTTGCGGCTCATCACCAGACGTGTAGGCTCGACGCGGTCTCGGCCCCAGGCCCGTCTGCCCCCTTGTAGTTGAGGGTGGCCCCTTTTTCTTTTGCTTTGGAGTATATGTGTTGTCGGCGCCGTCTGTAAAGTAAAACTGTGTAAGTGTTGCCGTGTGCTCGCGTAGTCGGTAGTAGATCTGCATTGTGTTTCTTTTGTTACATTTGCTTTTGGTGCATAATTGTTCTGTTCTTTTTGTTACATTTGCTTTTGGTGCATAATTGTTGTAATTGTATATGTGTGCTCTCCGTTTGCCGCGGAATAAATGTGCCTTATGTTGAACTGTTTTTCCCGTTTCGCTTCGTCTTTTCTTTAATTGAATCTCCATCTTACTTCACGTAAAGGGTTGGTCGTGGGCTAAATACGCCCAATAACTAATCGGAACCGTCGAGGTTGACGATAACACCGCTCGGTTATCCCGATAGTACGGAACGGGTTGCTTAAAGTGGCCCGTGTCCAAAGTCGACCTGCGGCGAGGTGCGATCGCCCGGTCTACCCTCCGTGTGGGTACTTGGGTAGGTCGAATTTGGCGAACAGCCCTATCCCACGCGGGGGGCCGATTGGCACGATCGTGGTGAGGCCGAAAGGCCCACCCGTGACTAGTTCCCGGCGTTAGTCCGAGAGGGTCACGACGGAATTGTCCGTCCGGTGGGCGACGTGCCGCGATTCGAGTTACGTGGCCGCTCGCACGCCGGCGGGCGCGAATTCGCAACACTGGTGTCAGGAGTGGGATACAAACTCACCCCCCTCCTCGCGGCACTGGTATCGGAGAACGGGAAAACGGGCTCTCCTATCTCCAGCTAAATTTACGGGAATCGGTCCAGGGGTGAGAGGAGCGACCCCCGATTCCCTCCAAATTACGAGCGATTTAAATTAACCCTTTACGAGAAATAAGATGGCGTCTCAAGGCGAGCGGGAGCCGGGGGTATTAGGTATGTGTAGTCATGTAGGATCCATGGCCCAGGTCGGTTCTTTTTATAATTATAACCCCACCACTAACTGTGGTCAGTGGGAGCGGCTTGAGCACGAACTTTGCCGGCAAACGGAGTCGCACAATGGCAGCGCGATCGCACCTCAGCGCAGCACGGAGCGGGCTGATATTAATGGCACAGCACGAGGCATGAGCTCCCAGTCAGCGGTTCAAGGCACGTGGTCACGGCATGTACCATGGCAGGCGTGGCAGGATGACTATGCGAGCATTGGCAGGCTTCAGGCACAATTGGGAGATGTCTTGGAAAAGGTGAAGCGTTATGAAGAATATATCGAGGAGGTGCAAAGTGGAGTGGACGAGTCACAACGGCACGCAGACGCGCTTCAGAAAAATTACGTGTACGGGGGGACACAGCGATTGGACGATTTACTGGAACGAATTCGGTGGCAAAAACATGACTTGGCCAATAGAGTCGACAAATTATGTGGGAAAAAGAATTTGGTAGTGTTTTATACCCGTCAGTTGGAATATGCGAAGAGCAAACTGAACAAAAGAATAGAGGAACAGCAGATTGGTATCTCCCAGGAAAGGAAACAATGGGAGGAAGAATGGAAAACCGAGCTCGAAAAGAAACAAAAGGAGCACGACTTGGAAGTAAAACAATTAATGGAAAAATTATTGGAGGAAGCAAGGCGGTTCAAAGAACTGGAGGGGAGAGTGAGGGAAATACAGTTGGAAGAGAAAAAATGTGAACACGATGGGGAGTTGGAACAATTGAAGGAAGAGATAAGAACAGGCAATCGGGAAAGAGAAAGCCTAGAAAGGAAGATAAAAAGAGGAGAGAGACAGCTGGAGGAAAGGACAGAGGAATTGCTGGAAAAGTCAGAACAGTTCAAAGTACTGCAGGGAGGAAGGAGAAAGGAAAACAAAGCTCGAAAAGGAAAAACGCAAACAAGATGGGGAATTGGAACTACTGAAGCGAGAGGTAAGGGCAAGCCAGTTTAAAAGAGAAATCCTGGAAGGGGAGATAAGAATGGGAAAGGAATGGCAGAAAAAACTAAATGAATACAGTAAAAAAGGGACGAATTGAGGAGGGAAGCGGTGGAAAGAAGAGATGAAATGAGTGAAGAAGCATGCAAATTGAGAAAGGAATTGGAAAAGAAAGTTTCTGAGTTACAGAAACACCAAAACAAAGAGAGGGAATTACAAAACGAGTTGAGGATGGTGAGAGAAGAAAGAACGACAACGGAAAATGAAACGTTAAGAAACCACACTGTACAGATCGAACAGCTGGAAGCGAAGGCCAGATTAAAGAATGAGACGCAAGAAAGAGTAATGATGGAAGAACGAATCAGACAGGAGAAGGAAGTCAGCCAACTGAAAGAAATAACGAGATTGCAGAATGAGGAACAAGAAAGAGTACTGAAAGAACAAGGAATGAGACAGGAGAAGGAAATCAGCCAACTGAAGGAAACCACGAGATTGCAGAATGAGATGCAAAAAGGAGTAATGAAGGAAGAACAAATAAGACAGGAGAAGGAAGTCAGCCAACTGAAAGAAATAACGAGATTGCAGAATGAGGAACAAGGAAGACAGTGGAATAGGAAATACAAAGAACAAGGAATGAGACAGGAGAAAGAAATCCGTCAATTGAAGGAAACGATGAGATTGCAGAACGAGGAACAAGAGAGACAGTGGAATAAAAAACTGAAAGAGTATGAATTTGAAACTGAACGACAAAAGGAAAAAATAGGTTGGAATACGAGGAGAAGTTGAAGGAGCAAGGAATGAAGCAGGAAGGAGAAATCAGGAGATTGAAGGACACAAGGAGATTGGAGAGGGAAGAACGAGAGGAACAATGGAATAGAAAGCAAAAAGAGCATGAATCTGAGGTTGACCAATTGAAAGAAAAGCTGAGGCTGGAGTACGAGGAGATAGACAAAGAACAGCGAATGAAACACAAAATGGAGATGAACCAAATGAAGAAAACCATGAAACTGGATAAGGAAAGACAGGAGAGGAAACGAGGAAGAGTAATGAGACAGCAGTGAATGAAACACAAAAAGGAGATTAACCAAATGAAGCAAACCATGAAACTGGAGAAGGAAGGACAGGAGAGGAAACGAGGAAGAGTTGTGAGAGAACAGCGAATGAAACGCAGGAAGGAAATGAGCCAATTGAAAGAAACAATGAGATTGGAAAACAAAGAGCAGGAGGAACAGTGGGAGAGAAAACAACAACTATATGAGTGTGAAATTGAACAACTAAAACGGAGAGCGAGATTGGAGTCAACGGAGATTGAGGAGCTCCGGAGGGAGAACGAACAGCTAATGGGGCTCAGAGAGAAAGAACGACTCAGATGGGAAGGAAAAAGGAACCAGGAAGAGACAGAAATAAGGAACAAGGAGAGAAAATGTATAGAGACACGGGAGACAAGAGACGAGGTGAAAGTAATTGGGAGGGAAAGAAAAGAACAATTAAGACGGAAAGCAAGGAGGAGGTACGCGGAGATCGTGAAAGAGCAAGGAGTGAAACAGAGGGAAGGACGGGAGCGACTTAAGGAGAAAGCAAGGTTGACCTACATAAAGATAAGGGAAAGACGCCAGAAAGAAGCAGAGACTAATAGACACGAGGGGACAACAGAAACTAATAAATGTACAGAGACACGGGAGATGGGAACGACAGAGGGAAGACGACACGATGAAGACGGGGTTAGAGACGAACACACACACACGGAGGTAGTGGAGGGCCATGAGGGGGAGCTGGCGGACTGGGTGGAGACCCAGTGCACGCAGCGGGATAGCCTCCTCCAGGAACGAGGGGAGGGAGTATGCCCCCTTGAGGCGAGTCACGACCAGGTGGGTTCGGTCGTGCTTTGCGAGGTCGAGGGGAGGAGTGCTGTGGACAGGTGCACGGAGAGCTTGGGGGGTATAGAGGCCCCGGAGACCCTTGTGGGGACACGAATCCCCAGTGTGGTTGTCCCTGTGTGTGTGGTGCAAGGTGTGAGTGCGTCCCCGTGTGTGGAAGCGACCCCGTGTGTGAGTGGTGTGGTGGCAAGTGTGCCGCAGGGCGTGCTTCCCACCGCGCCGTGTGTGTATGAAACACCGCGGGTGAGTGCCCCACATGTGTGAGTGGTATGGTTTGTGTGAGGGAAATGGCATGATGAGTGAGGGAGACAGCGTGTGCAAGGTCGCTGTGTGTAAGGGAGATGTCGGTCGGCATGCGTGAGCATGCAGCCGTGTCTCCCGGGGTGAATATAATGGAATGGAGTGTTCGCGTCGTGACACGCAGGAGTGCGTGTGTTGAATGGAGGCGACGACATCGACATGTGAGTAACAAAAGCCGAGTAGCGGCTGTAGATGTTTCAGGGACCGTGCCGGGTTCACCCAGCAGCGAGCGCGAGGTCCGTGCTGTGCAATGCACGAGGCCCCCACGTGCTCGCTTACGAGAGTGAAGTCCCGGTCCGGAAACGAGCGCGGTGAATGTTGCCGATCCCGCGACGGACAAAGTTTAGGCAGGATTTCGGATTTGGACCGGACGGGTTCTCCACGCGGGCGTGTGTGTTGGGCCCCAACGGGCAAAGCACATGTGTTCGCGTGGGGAACCCCTCGAGACGTGGGGCTTGTGTTTTTTTTTATGCGCACGGTGACGTCATGGCTGCACGTGGGGTTGGGATCCGGCAGGAGGGGTATCCCTGCCGGATGGCACCGTCCAAGGAGGGACGAGGTACACGTGCAGCTGCATGACGTCACGGGCAGGTGCAAAGTGCACGAGCTGTGAGTTGCCACGCTGGTGCTGCGCAAAATTTGAAAAAAAAAGCAAGCCTCGCTTTCGGGTGAACAGGATTCCCGGGCAAGGGGTGGATGATCTCCTTGGCCTGGGCACAGGATGAAACTAGTTAGGGGGAAGTGTTAGCTTAGCTAGACCGACTTCATGGGGCAGGGGTAAGTCCTCATGGAGTCCGTGGAATGGATGAGTTAGAGGGATTGTAGCGAGATTTAGGTTGGGAAATTGATTAATGGGATTATTTGGAGACAGTGACAGACTTGTGGATGTGTAGCGGGGACGTAGCTTAGCTACGTAGTGTTAAATGGAACGTGCTATAGTTTAAGGGACGACGTGGGAGCACGAGTTAGTTAGGGGAAGTAGTTAGAAGGATGGCAGAGTTCAGCGGTGTGTGTGCTGAAGAGTTGTGAGGTGAGTGCATGTGCTTGGTGAGTGAGTGAGGCCAGCGGGTCTGTGTGTATGGAGCGAATGGGGAATGCATGGTGCGATGAGTGATTGGGGGGAGGAGTGACTCCCGCCCATGGGACCCCCGGGGTCAGTATAAAGTAAGTTAGCTGGGTTAGTCAAATTGAAAAATGGAAGTCGTTTTGCTGTTGGTGGGAGAGTAGGCTCAAAACCCGTTTGGAGGGGTGCAGGAGCCCTGTTGACGGGCTGGGAGCGTGGCTGCGAAAGGTGAGTATCACTGAGTGGGTACCCCGGGCACCAGGCTAGTCGGCCGTAGTAGGCCAAGGGCCCATGGGGGGCCGGGATAGCGTAGTGGGCACGGGTGCGTCCGCTTGGTGCGGGGCCCAGGGCGCCATTAGCTGCGTGGGCTGTGTTGTGGGCGCGGGTGACGCTCGGAAAGGGGCCCGTGAAGCCAGCCTGCCACGTGTGCGTTACAGGGGAGGTGCCATGGGGGGCACTCCCCGGTGTTTAGGGAGCTGGTAGGCTTGGAGGCAGTGTAGTGCCCGGGGGTGCCATAGCTGGAGATTCGGCAGAGGGTCGTGCCTGCCAAGGGGAGCCACGCGTCCCAGCCATGAGACCGTGTGAGGGCACGGAAAGAAAATTGGGGGGCAAGGCCCGAAATTGTGAGGACACCAACACAGGCGACGGGAATCTGGGTTTATAGAACCAATAGTTTAAGCGAGAGGCGCTTGTTGAAAGCCCGGGGTAGTTTCACAGTTAAATGGTTAGGGTAGATTAGGAGTGTACCCCTCCACACCATCCATCCCCTCGCTCTCGTTGTGGGCCGCTGGACCCACTTTGTGTTATAGATCGCTGAACTCTGGGGAGGCCATCCTGAGGCTTAGATTGGGCCTCGACACAGGACGCTAGCTCTCCCTTGTTCCCCTCCGGGAAGGGAACGTAGGGATTGGGAGTAGGATAGTAGACAGGATAGGTTAGCCGAACAAGGACGATAAAGGGGGTTAGGGGACGAATTATAGTGGGGAAGTAAAAATAAATAAAACCAAAAAAAAAAAAAAAGTTGGGGATAAATTGGGTTTTACAAATTAAGGGAGTGGGTATGTACAGTGACAGGCAAAGGCGATAGGTGGGAGGGAGACAGGTAGGTAGGTCTGAGCCCGCCTTCCGAGTGGCCAGCACCACCGCACTCCCTCCACTAACCTCCACTGAACGGCAAAGGCTGGCCAGCTTCATCTGCTGGCTGTGTTGCTGCAAGGCCTGTGCCGGCCCACTTCATCTGCCGGCTGGCTGTTTTTCTTCAAGGCCTGTGCCGGCCAGTTCGTCTGCCGGCTGTGTTTGCCTGCAGCGGCCTTCTTCTGCAGGCTGTGTTTGCCTGCTCACCTTTGCCATGCCATGCCCACTGCCCCTGTTCACCAGCCCCGTTCAATTTTTGCTTTGCCCCCCCCCCCCTGTTCATTGCCATGTGCGCCAGGATCAAAGCAACAGTTTGCAAGCTGCAAGAACTGCCCTGTTGGCAGCTACAACACGGGCCTGCAGTGGCGGCCCGTGCACCGTGTTTGTGTCCATCCATCCGTTGTGTTCATTGCGTGTGCCACTTGAGCTGGCACGGAGACTGCGTTTGTGCAGCCCATGCACCGTTGTGGTTCACTGCGTTCAGTTCAAAGGGAGAAGCCTTGGACTGCTTGTGAGCAGCCGGCCACGTTCCCTGTCACCTGCATTGTTTGAGCCAGAGACTGCATGCGAGCAGCCTGGCTCCCTGCTAACTGCTTTCTTTTTGCAGAGTTCATTGATCCTGGGCCATGGTTTAGTGTAAAGTTAGTAAATTAAGGTAAGATGTACTGTAAATATGAGTGCGCCCTCGGCATGTATGTCTTAGCGCCGGCAATTTTATTTAAGTCGTCCGTGTGAGTGGGTTTGTTTAGTTAGTTACTCAGCCCTCAGGTTATTTATTTTGGGGACACGAATACCATGAATATCGCACTCAGGGATCCGTAGGTAAAACGTACTAGGGGAGAACTACACATGATGGCACACGAAAATTTGACGACTCGGGACGAGTCTGTAAAAAGGGGAGGGGGTAGTGTTGTGGTTGAGGAAATTCGCAAACCACCATTCAGGTCCCGTAGGTGAGATATCTCTGTAAGTATATGTGTAGTTAGCCCAAACCCGTTGTTTAGAGGGAATAAATGTGATTCATTCGGGCTGCGACCCTTCAAGATCGCCGTTTTTCTGTTCTATCTTTATTTTGAACCAACCACGTCTCAACCGCCATCACACAACAACCACCAACCGCAACGCCGCTTCACAACAACAACAACGCCAACAGCCACGACCTTTACCGTCACAACTCGCTCTCGCAATCATCGCATCACCGCCATTCCAAGCGTCACCGTGGCCAGGGACCACCACAATAAACCCTCCACCACCTTCACCTCTCCTCCTTCTGCCGCCATTCCCGCACCGCTTGTGGGCACCGATCCTGGACTCGTACAGGGCGCGCGCCGAGCAGCGGGTGCAAAAAGCGGCCTTTCCAGGGAAGTCGGATCAGGAATGATTCACGCCCACTTCTGTTCCGTCCTATCAGCAAGTGCGGGGCGATTTGGCCCCGCCTCCAGGCGCGTCGGAGTTGAATCGATATATGCAGATTCGCGGATCAGGAATGATTCACGCCCACTTTTCCTCCGTCCAATGGGCGAGCGTGGCTCCGCCCCCGAGCCGATCCTGATCCAAAAATCTGCATATGGTTTCTCCTGTCGCACTATAAAGCGCCGAGCGCGGGGTGAATTGAGTCGAGTTGAGAGTTTCTGTTTCGGGCTCGGGCGAGTTGGAGAGGTGTGGCAGCGGCAGAGAGAAGAGCTTCTGTTTCGGGCTCGGGCGCGTTGTGGCGGCGGCGAAGCGTGGCAGCAGCAGTAGTCAAGACGGGGTTCGGAGTCTGTCGGGGAGCTGCGGAGAGGGGAGGCCGGGAACGCGGTCGAGGTCGCAGTGGAGTCGCTCGTCGCGGGACCCAAGCAAGCCAGATATCCTCTTTCCCCAGAGCATCAACAACCCCCCCTGTTTCCCCCCGCGCTGAGATAGTGCGAGAAGGGGGCCCCGTTCCCACCCCATTCCAGGCAGTGCCAGCGAGGCCCGCGGAGGAGCGCGGAGTCGGGGCGCCACCGCCATTGTGCGGCTCATCACCAGACGGGTAGGCTCGACGCAGTCTCGGCCCCAGGCCCGTCTGCCCCCTTGTAGTTGAGGGTGGCCCCTTTTTCTTTTGCTTTGGAGTATATGTGTTGTCGGCGCCGTCTGTAAAGTAAAACTGTGTAAGTGTTGCCGTGTGCTCGCGTAGTCGGTAGTAGATCTGCATTGTGTTTCTTTTGTGACATTTGCTTTTGGTGCATAATTGTTGTAATTGTATATGTGTGCTTTCCGTTTGCCGCGGAATAAATGTGCCTTATGTTGAACTGTTTTTTCCGTTTCGCTTCGTCTTTTCTTTAATTGAATCTCCATCTTACTTCACGTAAAGGGTTGGTCATGGGCTAAATACGCCCAATAACTAATCGGAACCGTCGAGGTTGACGATAACACCGCTCGGTTATCCCGATAGTACGGAACGGGTCGCGTAAAGTGGCCCGTGTCCAAAGTCGAGCTGCGGCAAGGTGCGATCGCCCGGTCTACCCTCCGTGTGGGTACTTAGGTAGGTCGAATTTGGCGAACAACCCTATCCCACGCGGGGGGCCGATTGGCACGATCGTGGTGAGGCCGAAAGGCCCACCCGTGACTAGTTCCCGGCGTTAGTCCGAGAGGGTCACGACGGAATTGTCCGTCCGGTGGGCGACGTGCCGCGATTCGAGTTACGTGGCCGCTCGCACGCCGGCGGGCGTGAATTCGCAACAATAGCATCACCTGTGGTCAAGTGATTATAGGCCTGCTTACAGGGGAATTCGTGCATTGCGTTCTTCCAAGCCTGTCCCTGGTGTACTGCAGTTAGAGCGGAGGGTGGTGGGCTTTTGACAGAGGAGTCCGACGTGAAGGCCCGCTGGGCCAGTTACTTTGAGTGGCCATAACAGGCCAATCCACCAGCTGTTGAGTTGGATGTCAGGGGTGTTACTGTCCCTATTGCGGCATTACTGACCCTCCAATCAACTGTGATCCACGTTTGTTTGTGGAAACACAGGCTGTGGTGAACCAGTTGAATTGAGGAAGAGCTCCTTGGATCTGTGGCATCCATGCTGAACCTCTCAAGGCTGGTGGAAATGCTGCACTCATGTCATTGCATGCAGTTCTGTGCTCACCTGGAACACAGGCATCATCCCAACTGACTGGAAGATGGGCCTTGTTGTCCTTCTCTGGAAAGGGAAGGGTGATCGCCAGGACTGCAACAACTGCCAAGGGTTGATGCTGCTCTCAATGCTGGGCAAGGTCTTTGCTCGGATAATTATTGATCATCTTATTGATCATTCAGCACCATCTGCTTGAGCACCAGCGTCGTCAGGCTTTAGAAAAAATAAGCCAACGATTGACCAAACAGGCCTTGCTATGCTGGTCCTCACCAAATGCAGATGAGTTTCGGCAGGGGCTGCTTGCAGCCTATGTTGATCTCTGCAAAGAATTTGATTCAGTGAATCGGGATGCCATCTGGAGGATTCTTAGTCTTCGTGAGGTGCCACCAAAACTGATCAATCTGATGTCCGAACTTTACTCTGCTACTGAGAGTGCTTTGAGATGTGGTGATACCATCTCAGACTTATTTCCAGTTGTTACTGGCATTCGTCAAGTGTGTGTACTGGCCCACACACTTTTCTGTGCTTGTACGGACTGGATTCTGGGGAGGATGGTGGAGAGATCAAGCTGTGGTGCGTCGTTTGGGAATGTCAAGCTCTCTGACCTAGATTTCGCAGATGCTGTAGTCATCTTTCAGGAGACTCTTGAGATCCTTTGACTCCTCATTCAGCACCTCGAGGATCTCCAGAGCCATTGGGATGACAGATTTCCTGGGTCAACATTAAGATCCAGGCTTTCAATGACATCTTGGATACTGCTATCTTGTCTGTACCGTTTGTGGTGAGGATCTTGAGTCACAGAAAGATTCAGTTACCTTGGCAGTGATATTCATGTCTCTGCTGGTTGTGAGCCAGAGGTCAATAGACATCTGGGTCAGGCCTGGGAGTTATGCATTCATTGGATCATGGGGTGTGGTGCTGTCCGTACCTGTGCAGGAGGACGGAAGTCCTAGTCTTCAGGTCCATGGTGCTTCCAAACTTGCTCGACAGATGAGAGACTTGGACTCTGACCAGGGATCTGAGATGAAGACTCAATTCCTTTGGTGCCAGGTCTCTTCGGAGAACCCTTGGCGATCACTGGTCAGACTTTGTGTCCAACGAGCGGTTGCTGAGAGAGACTCAAATTAGATTTGTTACCTGCATGGTCCGTGAGCATCAGCTGCGGCTATATGGACATGTGGCTCGTTTTCCTAACGCTGATCCTGCTCACCAGATTCTCTCAGCATGGGAGCCTCGCGAGTGGATGAGGCCAATGGGCCAACCATGTTCCTCATTGTTGCAGCAGGTTGATCAGCATCTCAAGGAGATGGGGATGGGCCAGGCATCTGCCTGGGGGATGGCCAGACGAGGGCCCCTGGAGTACCAGTGGAAAGTGACACAGCGACGCGCTGCTCCGGCACATGCTCCCGTATCTGACCTAACCCACTACCGACATTCACGCTGACGAAACAGATCATTAATGCCTTCGTGAGATAACTTTGGCACTGCATTCATTGACATGAGAGAGACAATTGGGGAAAGCATGAGACAGATTTGCTGATCTTTGCAATGAGTCTTAATTGGGGAAAGCACGACACAGATTTGCTGATCTTTTGCAATGAGCTTTGCAGAGCTCTTCACGTCCCTTAATGGAGGTTGACCGGTAGGTGTCAGTTTCCACACAACCACTATGGAGGGTGCCGAAAGCCAAGTCAGTTCTTTATCGAGACGCTCAGTTCATCGGGAACCCACCATAAGATAGCCGTGAAGTTCATGGCAGTGAACCCTTGTGCATTTGAGATGTTTCAGTGGCGCTGCTCTTCACCATGACCACACCATTTATCCTCTGTTCCTCCACTACATTAAGACCTGGATGACTGCACTAAGACCCACAGTTCCTCGCAACACCAACAAAATGAGCACCCTGTTCCGACGGTTGTAATTGAATAAAACAGATGTCCATGAACCGAATAGATGCCACATGGAACCAGCTGGAACCCAAAATAGATACCACGCCATCCTTTTATTCGCACCCCCGGGCATGTGACCATGCTTTCAGGGATTGTTGATCCAGGAATTTGCTTGCGCCCTTTGGCCGATTTGGTACCTCCTGTGGGGGTGTGATCACTTGGCAATCTGCAAATGTACACACGGCCTTCTGACCCATTAGATGCCTTTCATAGGGGGTGGGGAGTGGGGTACGTGAATGCCTGTTTATCTGCTATTTTCCCCAGGCTATGGAGCTTTCCCCCAGGTGTAACCGAGCCCAGATGGTACTGGTAAAAGTTCCATTTGCATTGGGGGGGGATGAAAGACAGATGCAGGGAAAGGCATATGTTACAGAGAAGGAACATTGGGGTGAGAACACACTATGGAAGGTGGATGGTCTATCTATTGCATAGGCAACGCATAGCTATCCACACTGAGGACATTACACTTAACTAAAGGTGATGCTATATGAATGATTCTTTAACCCCTAAATATAATTTCTGCAACACTATCCCCTCCATTCCTCCTTCAGCCTTTTCATTCAAAAGGGGGGCATGATACTGGGCATGACCCCATTTATGAACAGTATAAGTCTAAACTCGCATGTACAAAAATTTCAAAAGTTCAGTTCTTATGCTAATGCAGTGCATTTAGAAGGCTTCTCATCCACTCATTATGCACATACTTGTACAGCACTAAATTTGGATGCAATTTAATAACATGTGGTTGGGAAAGGGAATGGATGCACCAGGAGGGCTTTTTCTCCTTTAGAGTCTATTTGAAGTTTTTATCAGTGTCTGGCCCCTCTCACTTGGTAACAGGCCCCTCCCGACCCCAATGCTATCTCTCAGGGCCCTGGGTCTTGGTGCAACATGCATCCCTGGCAACCACAGAGCTACAATAAGTCCTCGCCATTGAGAGAAAGGGTCAAAAACGACATAGTACTGTTTTGCATATTAGGCCCTATATTAATGATATTTCAAAAATGTATTAGGCCCTGATATGTTCTCGTAGATCAGGCATTACGTGGCAGAGGTATGCGCTCCACCGAGTTTTTTTCATGGCCGCTTATAATAACAAAAGTAATAATAACAATAATGATAATAGCATAATATTAATGTTCTTACAAAACAATATTAACACTAATAAATAGCCCCGAGTGGGCTGACTTGAGATTGTAGTTCAGACCTCTGCTGAATCCAAAATCTGGGAAATGTCACAGACATTATACTGGAATCAATTTGGGGGAACCCCTCTGGGAGCCCACCGATCCACAATTGAAAAATTTAAGACCGAGTGATCCTGCAGACCATCGTGTAGTAGGCTTGTATCGGATTTCAGAGCAATCGGTTGGGAAATAAAGGACAAGTAGGGTTCCAAAGTTTCAGGAGCTAACCTCCCTGGGAGCCTTCATGATCCAAAATCGAAAAATTGAAGCCTGAGGCATTCATTGTGCAGGCTACTCTCTTGTATTCATGTGTCAACTTTCAGAACCGTCAGCCGGGTGATAAAGGAGGAGTAGCAAAAATTGCAAAGAGTTAACGGATGACAGGACAGACATCACGACCCATTTTGAAAGTTAATCTCTTCGAAGTGACTTCCGGTTCTGGGTTTGCAGCAATGGCAGGTTCTCTCAGGGGTCTCTGCCAACTTTCTCAAAGTTAAGTTTCCGGTTGTTATATGTGACGTTTTAACTGTTCATTTACTCACCTACATGTTTTTTCTGTGTTCCAAGCTCGGTTTTCTTTCAAAAATCATGCTATTTTGTGAGTTTTCATCGACCTTATCTTCACGGGTTCCTTGAGGCCGACCAATCCTTCCCCTCTAGGTGTAGGATCGTTTTTATTTGTATTCTCTCCCGATTACCTTCAATTCCTATTTTCCCCACGTCCCCATCCCTCCCAACTAAACACCGTTTATTGTCTTAAATTTAAATGAAAAAAACAAACAAAAAAAAACTACCTTTCCCCCTGCATGCCCACGAGTTCGGATCCTCCTCCTTTTTCTTCTTCTTCTTCTTCTTCCTCCTCCTTCTGCCGGAACACCATCTTTCTTCTACCTGAGCTGACCCACTCTCGCCATTACTTTTATGATTTCTTCCTACAACCTTCCATTCCCGAATCTTACCTAATCTTCAAAAATCCATCAAAAAATAATAATCTTCCTTGTATCCTTTCTATCTATCCACCTCCTGTAACCACGTGTCTCTCTCCCCTCTTCCTGGTACTTTTCATCGATCCATCAGTTTCACTCTGCGTTTACCGTTCCAAATTCACCATACACCTCCACGATTTCACTTAAACCTTTCCTTTTCCGAATCTTACGCAATCCTTATTAAAAAATAAATAAATAAATAAATAAATAAATTCACTTTTGACCACACCTCCCATAACCATGTGCTTCTCCCATAACCACATGATCTGTTTCCACCCTCTGCGTTTACCGATCCAAATTCACCATTCACCTCACGATTTTTCTACAACCTTTCCATTACCTAAACTGATGAAAACTCCCACAAAAATAATAACAATAATAATAATAACAATAATAAAGCGGTCTCTCATCATGTTTCATCTTCCTCATTCACACGTGTGGTTCTCATTACTGTATCATAATGCATGACTGTTTTTCTATTTCAACAGACTGCTCTCAAATCGACCTTTCCCTCATACCTTGCCGAAAAAGGTCTAACTTACAGTGTTTCTTCTCTCCATTCTCTTAATTCGCCTTAATTGCATTCATCAAGAAATGTCTTTCATCACATTTTTGACCTATAAAAAAAAAAACCCAGTTTGCTATGGGTGCTCGCTTTCCATCAACCATTCTTTTTTTTACAACTTCAGTGCCAACTCACCCCTCTCACCCCTCCCTCTCAAAGCAACCATCACACTCTTCTCCCTCCAAGTTTCTCTTTTACCTTTCTCAAAAACTCCCCCCTCACCTTTCTCCCTCAACTCTCCCCACTTGCCCTTTTCCAACCATTCAAGCCCCCCCCGCCCCTCACTCACCCTTCTCAAAGTTGCACCCCTCAGCTCACATCCACAAAGCTGCCTCCTTCCCCTACCCTCTCACCTCAATCTCATCAATCCACCTCAAATCCTCAACTGCCTTCTGCCCCCTCTCCTCCAGCACCACAGAGCCTTTTCTCCTCCTAATCCAGCCCCCTCCCCGAACAATTCTGCAATCCCCCACACTCTTTCAACAACTCTCCTTACCGCACCCAACCTCCTCCCTTGCCTACTCTCCACCTCCCCTCCCATCCCCTGCACCCAAAACCTCCTCCCCTCCCTCTTCATTAACAGTGTGGACCTCAAATATCCCAGGCCTTCGCTCAAAACTTACAGATATTTCCATCCAAGTTGCCACTGACAAACCAGACATAATCTGCCTCACAGAAACTTTCCTCCCTCAAGACGTCTCTGACTCACAAATATCTCTCCCTCATTACTCCCTCCTCTGGTATGACAGACCTGAGCCTCGTCCTGGTGGAGGAGTTGCTCTCTTCATCAAAGACTATTCCTCACTCTCCATGCACTGCCCTCACTCCCCCACACCCCCAGGAATACCTCTGGCTAGGGCTTCCCCTCAACTCCCACCTCATGTTTATATGTGTACTGTACCGTCCACCTAACAGTGATGACTCCATCTACACCTCACTATCCGAAAACATTGACCAACAAAAATCTTCTCATCCAACCTCTCTCTTCCTCATATGTGGTGACTTCAACTGCCATCATGCCAGTTGGCTAGGTGTGGGTACCTCTCTCACCTGTCGTGGAACCTCAGCAAAAGATTTCTGTGACTCATTGGGACTGACTCAATCAGTCAACTTCCCGACCGGGATCTCAACCAATGGCACCCCATCTCTTCTGGATCTGATTTTGACAAATTTCCCTGAAAATATCTGCTGTTATTCCTCCACTCCAATTGGTTCTTCTGACCACGTCCTTGTCAAAGTGGATATCTCTCTGGCTGGTATCAGAGAACCACCTCAGCACCATCGAGTCTGGCATTTTACTCAAGCTGACTGGCAGGGTCTCCAAGCAGCCATCAAATTTGTAGACTGGTCTCCCATCGCTGCTTTCTCCAACATCAACTCATCCTGGGAATTCTCTCAAAGAAACTTGCTCTCCCTCATGCACAGATTTATCCCCTCTTGTCTTTAGTTGGCCTACCCTTCCTCCCGCCCTTGGTTCACTGAAGCTTGTGGCGAGGCAGTTGTCCTGAAACAACTTGCCTTTGCTTCATGGAAAGCAAACCCAACTGAGGGTAATCTCAGTTCCTTCCATAAAGCTCGGAACAAGTGTGTATCTACCCTCAGGAGAGCCAGAAAACAACATCTTTCGAATCTCAAGTCTGAACTCTCAAACTTTTCTCCCTCCTCCAAATGCTGGTGGTGTCTAATCAAATCCGTTTCAGGTGTATGTTCCCCCTCCATCCCCCCCCCCTTACCTCAAATGGCCGCACTGCTGATACCGCACATGAAAAAGCTGAATGCCTAAACTCGTTTGCATCAAAATCTTGTCTCCGAAACCCATTGCTTTCTGTACCCACCTTACCCAGTCGCACCCAACTGTCCCTGGAGTCTGTGTCCTTTTCCTTTGACAAAGTGGCGAGTTTGCTGTCAAAGCTCAACTCAGATTCTGCAACCGGACCAGACAGCATCAGCCCATGTGTCCTAAAAACCTGCTCGCCTCAAAAGCCAGTCACCAACTGGGAATCCTCCGTCATGTAAAGTCCTTCCTCGGCCCACCTGAGCTCCTGACAACAAACAAAGCTTTCGTCCACAGGCTGATGGAGTACTGCTCTCCATTCTGGGCTGGTGCTCCTGCCTCTCACCTTTCTCGGGTTCACACTGTGGAAACCAAGGCATTTCGGATTATTGGTATCTACCGCAATGAGGCTGAGTTTTGGGCCTCTCACTCTCTCACTGCAGGCAGGTCGGTGGTCTTTCTGTCTTCTACCATGTCTCCTCTCCTGTCCCCCCCCCGACTCTGTCTGCAATTTGTCCCCAACATATGTCCGCAGGGCACTCTAGGTCCACCAACAACCCTCTTCTGGTAAAACTACCAAAATCAGGAATCATTGCTCACCTTCACTCTTTCATCCCTCTTTTTCCCCGCCTTTGGAATAAACTCCCACACTGTTCAATCCCATTCTTCCCTCCAGGCCTTCAAAACAGCTGTTCACCACCACCTGTTATTGTCCCCGATCGAAATCCTCGATCTTTTCTACCCCCGTTAATCTGCCCCAAACCTACCTCGTTCAAATTCCCTGCTTTCCTTCATGAAAGTCCCTGTAATGTCCATCTTGTATACCCCGTGTTCCCCACCCCATCCCTCTCCCTTCCACAGATCTAATGTCTCTGTTCCCCACTGTTTTGTCCCTCCCACTCCCGCTGCTCTTGTCTCATGCCCCCCTTGCTGTGCATTGTGTGTTAGCTCTCATCCGAGCCTCGAGAAGGTATACAAAAAAAAGTGATTTCATGCATTATGTGACACGATTTTCCATTGTTGTGAGATCTGATAATTTAAAGAAATAACGAGTCTAAAAACAAAGCCAATATACCTATTTACTTAAAACAAGTAAGCCTATTTTCCCTCCTTCTGAGATACACTAGAAAATCTGAAATTTCCAATGCATTAAACTTATCTTTTTCTCCTGTTTGGAGAATTATATTGAGCAAACAAAATTTTTTGGAATGCAACAGAATTAACGAGCTTCATTAAGCTATATGATTGAATGTATCCACTGCTTGACCTCACGCCCTATCCCCCAGATGGACTGCCAATCCATTGCATCTGTCAGATCTGTGTCAATAATTTCGGAGGTTTCGCGAGGTGCTCCATAGGGGATCAAAGCAAATCTGGTTTAAAAAAACACAATGGACTTTTTTTTAAAGTTATAACATTTGCGTGGACCCCGAACCGATGTACCATGTGACACATCAACAGCCAAGCAGGCAAGATGGCAGATTATCTGCAATGTATATTTCTTGGGTGATTGAACTTTGCGATATCTCCAGGGTTGTTCTACATTAAAAACAGCAACTCTTTTCTGGATAAAGTAATTATTTGAATGAATTCATTTCATTTCATTAACTGCTGCGTGCACGGTGAAGACCGGCTTTAAAGTTAAAGGGACCCCATATGATATGTAGTGACAGCCTGGCCAACCGTTCCTTATCAACCATTTAATTGGAGTCCTTGCAAGAGTGCTTAAGCCACTTGACGAATGCCATACAGGTGACAGCGAAACCACCCTACTTCCTTCTGAGCGAATCGTTCCCTCACTGCAGACACATTTTTCTCACCACGTCATTCAGAGCGAGCGGTCCGTGCTCCGTCACCCTGAGGGAGCGGTCCATGCTCCGTCACCCCGAGCGAGCGGACCGTGCTCCTTCACCCCGAGCGAGCGGTCCGTGCTCCGTCACCCCGAGCGAGCGGTCCGTGCTCCGTCACCCCGAGCGAGCGGTCCGTGCTCCGTCACCCCATGCGAGCGGTCCGTGCTCCGTCACCCCGAGCGAGCGGTCCGTGCTCCGTCACCCCGAGCGAGCGGTCCGTGCTCCGTCACCCCGAGCGAGCGGTCCGTGCTCCGTCACCCCGAGCGAGCGGTCCGTGCTCCGTCACCCCGAGCGAGCGGTCCGTGCTCCGTCACCCCGAGCGAGCGGTCCGTGCTCCGTCACCCCGAGCGAGCGGTCCGTGCTCCGTCACCCCGAGGGAGCGGTCCGTGCTCCGTCACCCCGAGGGAGCGGTCCGTGCTCCGTCACCCCGAGGGAGCGGTCCGTGCTCCGTCACCCCGAGGGAGCGGTCCGTGCTCCGTCACCCCGAGCGAGCGGTCCATGCTCCGTCACCCCGAGCGAGCGGTCCGTGCTCCGTCACCCCGAGCGAGCGGTCCGTGCTCAGTCACCCCGAGCGAGCGGTCCGTGCTCCGTCACCCCGAGCGAGCGGTCCGTGCTCCGTCACCCCGAGCGAGCGGTCCGTGCTCCCTCACCCCTCGTGAGCGGTCCATGCTCCATCACCCCGACTCCTGACGCCAGTAACATCCATCTCCTGCAAATGGACTTTTTCATGAACTACTGTTGTGTACTCATCCATTCCGATGTACTCGGTGTTACAAAGAGTAATTGGTTCTATCGAAGCAGTATCTTGGCCAGGTGTCATGCTGGACGCTTTGCCACCCTTCTTCCAGCAGTAGTTATGGTAGGAGTTTGGAATTTTGTCAAGGCTTCTGGGGATAGCTCGCTGACTCTTCTCGAAGAACACCCTGTATCTTTAACGTCCACCTACTAATGCCGGCAGACGGGGTGCCCAGTTTAACGTCCGTCCGAGTGACGGTACACACATTGATGAATCACCCAGCCTGTGAAACACCGGGATGATGGTTTTTAGTGGGGTCGGGACTCAAACCTAGGTGAGACAGCTTAGAGGCGAGTGTGCAAACACCTAAGCCATCCTGCCAGCAAGTTGTACACCAATAGTAATCCCAAATTACAGCAGGAATTTTTACCCCGTGGGGTCTTCCACCCCACGGGGTCGAAGCGCCGCTCGTGTTCTCTCTTTTCTTGTGTACAATTCATTTGAACGTCTATTTCTCCATTATTCGTGAACAGAATTCGATGAAAATTGACAGGCACATACTAAGCACATATGTGCAGGCACGAACTGAGCCCAAAGTGTGATTGCCGCCCTTCGGGCCGAGGAACGGCCCATTTTGGCCCATTCTCTTAAAATTGTTATTTCTCGGTTATTAGTGAACGGAACCGAACCAAACTTGACAGGTATATTCTAGAGACCATTCCCCAGGCAATAACTCAGCCCAAAGTGAGATTTCGGCCCCCTGGGCCAAGAAACGGCCTTTTTGGCCAATTTGCTTTAAATTGTTATTTCTCAGTTATTAGTGGACGGAACCAAACCAAACTTGACAGGTATATTAGAGAGACCATTCCCCAGGCATTAACTTAGCCCAACGTTCGATTCCAGCCCCTTCCGCCCATTTTCTTAAAATTGTTATTAAATATATATATATATATATATATATTAAATGAGCCTGGTGTTGGCGCAGTGGTTAGGGCAGCGGCTTGGGATCCAAAAGGTCCTGAGTTCAAGCCCCGTTGGGCCACTGAATTAATACACCAGGGGGTTGACTCAGCCTGTCATCCTTCCGAGGTCGGCGAAATGAGAACCAGTATACTGGGCCGGTGTATACCCCGGTTAAAATAGGTGTACCATATCCCTGTGTAGTAAGAGGCGACCAGGGTTGCGTCAGGAAGGGCATCCGGCGTAAAACATGTGCCAAATCACTATGCGGATGATACGGATGATCCGCTGTGGCGACCCCGAACGGGAGCAGCCGAAAGAAGAAGAAGAGAGATATATATATTAAATGTGCTGAGCGATGCCCAATGCAAAATAAAATCGCAAATGATGATATGAAACTTACCTCACTCTTGTGAGGTGTTCTGGTTTCTTTCTGATGTGATGAAAATCTTACCAAATTTCAAAACTATCTGTCGTCCGTGCTATTGCTCACTTGAGAGTTGTGGGAATGAACTCCCACGGGGTATGTTCGCAATTCGAACATGTTTTTGAAGTGATAATTGTTTGGCAAATTAAACACCAACTCAAAGCAACAAGTCCGTTCCAAGGGTAAGAGGGAGGAGGCGAATGAAATGGGTAACAGAATTTTCTTTTTCAATAAAAGCTATTGTACTACCAAAATACTGTATGTAGATTCTTACCTTAAATTTGACATCAGAGCCACAGCTGCAGACACAAAACGGCCCATGGATGAACAAAGCATCCTGCCCATCTTGCGTCTGCACAGTGAATCGAGGTAGAAAAGGGTGCCACAGCTGTCGGACAAAACCCAGAACAATCCCGCCGTGACCTTGAACCTCCATCTATGAAAGGGAATACACAAACAAAATTCATAAACTTGAGTGCATGTGTGCTGCGTCATGTTGAATAAAAAACAGAACTTTTGGCCCCTTTATTTATTTGAACTGATATAATTTATAAACCTCCAGTTTTATAGCTGATACAATGTATAACACCCCTCCCACCCACATACCTCGCCCCCCCCCACTTGCTGGTAATTGATAGAATTTATAACCTTCCTCCTCAGAACTGATATACTGTACCTTACAACCTCCTCTCTTTGCATCAATACATCTTATAACCACCCCCCCTTTCTACCGAGATATGCATTATAACCTCCGCCCTTTGCAATGATATACCTTATAAACTCCCCCCTTTATACCTTACAACATTCCCCCTTTGTACCAATATACCTTATAACATCCCCCTTTTATACTGATATACCTTATAAACTCCCCCTTTATATCAATATACCTTATAACTTCCCCACCTTTATACCGATATACCTTATAACCTCCCCCTTTATACCAATATACCTTATAACCTCCCCCCCCCACCTTTGTCACGATATACCTTATAAACTCCCCCTTTGTACCAATAAACGTTATAACCTCCCCCTTTATACCGATATACCTTATAACCTCCCCCTTTATACCGATATACCTTACAACATCCCCCCTTTGTACCGATAAACCTTATAACCGCCCCCTTTGTACCGATAAACCTTATAACCTCCCCCCTTTGTACCGATAAACCTTATAACCTCCCCCCTTTGTACCGATAAACCTTATAACCTCCCCCCTTTGTACCGATATACGTACTTATATCAAGTTTGGTCAAAAATCCCATCACTGGTTCACAAGTTAGCACAGTAACATAATTTTACCTAGCATGACCTCTGACCTTTGACCTCTTGACTCCAAAATCTAATCAGTTCATTTTTGCATCATTACACTTGTATCAAGTTTCACTTGGATCTCTTCAGCCATTCTTAAGTTATCACAGTAATGAAAACCTATCAAGGACACACGGACGCACAGATGCACGGACAACCCAAAAACATAATGTCTCCGGCGACCTCATCGGCAGAGGCATGAAAACAAAACCAAATCATAATACTCGTGGTGGAGAGGTGGTTGGGGGGGGGGGGGCAAAAGATGCTGAGAAGTCCATGGTTTTAAGATAACTAAATACAGTACAGCTAAAAGTAAACTTCCAAGGGTAAGAGCAGAGTTCATAACAGGCATGAGGACTCCATTCATACTAAGTGATAAACTCGATCCGTTCGCTCACCTCTGCAAGGCAAAGATTACACCAACAGCAGAGCCCCATGGGAAGTCGGAATGGTCGGATCAGAAAAAGGGGATTATTTTCAAGGGGATCTTTCACTGATAGAGTTAGAGGGCGATATTTTCTAAAACACAGCCGAGCGCAGCAATCCGATTGCTCTTTTGCTGTCCACAGGTGCTGCCCAAGTGAATTACGTATCTCATACTTGTTCCGCATGTGAAAATTGAAGACAACTGCACATGGGAGATACAGGAGTGTCACTTATGTCAGAGTTCAGATCAATGTCAGTTTCTTATTTTTTTTTTTTTAATTAACTTATCAAGCTGAGGAATTAAAGCACTCCATAGTTTAATTTGCATGTGCAATAAAAAGGAGGTAAACATTCAGCAACTATATTTGTTTACCTTCCACCAGTTCCTTCTTCTGTTTAATTATCAGCTGGTCGATCTGAAAAGAGAAAGTTAAAAAAAAAAATTAAGCATTTGACAATGAAACTCCTTTTCGACAACAATAAATGCATCAGCGAGGACCTTCAACGACAAAGTCAACCAAAATGGAACAGATGTTAATAGTAGAATATTCGTAAGTTTTGTCAGGGGCACGGAGTGGGCTAGTCGATCTGAACTTTGCACAACTTCGCATAAAAGACATCCAGAGCTGCCACATCTGATTGTGCATTTGACAATAGTAATATAATGACTTCTCTTACAAGGATCTTCAATGCAGGAGGACACCATTAGGCCCATCAAAGCTTAAGCTATTATGACCAACCTATGGTTGTTTGTCCATACTCTATCCTATTGAAATGCTGAGCATCAAACAAGGAAGCAGCATGTACAATTTTTAATTCTTTGGTAAGACTCGGCCGTGGTTCGAACCACCGACCTAGACTCAGAGTGGACAATAACCATTGCACCACCAAAGCCGGTATAAAAACCCCTCAGACCTTCGGCTGCAAAAAACAGCTGCAATAAAATAGTTGCGAAAATATATCCACCTCTACCAGGAGCGCAACCAGAATATTATTTAGGAGAGGGCTCAGGTTACTTGCAAAGTAAAGGCCCTGTCACACCTTAACGATTTAGCCAGCGTATGCCGACGTATGAAAAATTTGTCTGAAATGCTGGCACATGTCGAATACGTTATGGGTAAGTTTGTATACGTTAAGAACATGCTGGCATACGTCGTAGTATGCCGAGCTCGTCGACAAATTTTCCATGCTTGAAATTTTTAGACGTATGCCAGCGTATGACTCTCACGTTCCGCATACGCTGGCCATAAGTTGTAGGGCACGTTACGCGATCGTTGACACACGTCGACACATGTTACTTGTAAGTTACTCATAAGTTGAAACACGTCAAGGTAATGTTTAGCATCAGTGTTCCAGACTCCATGGTTTTTTTTTTTTTCTTCGGCATGACGGTGATGTTGACACTTCGATTTATAGTGCGGTTATAATATGTTATAATTAATAGGCTAATTCAGCGTACGCCAACGATTTAAATCATAACCGCACTAGAAATCGAAGTGTCAACATCACCGTCATACTGAAGAAAAAAACAAAAAACAAAACCATGGAGTCTGGAACACTGACGGGTTCCTCCTGTGAACCCCATTTTTGTATACCAATTCCCCTAAACTTTGCCAATATGCCTTTATACGGTAGCTGTAAGTTAGTAACACATTCAGTAAGTTCTGTGGTCGTCTGGAAGACGTCACATACATCTACATACGTCAATGTGCGTTGGAGATATGTTACACATAGGTTCAAAGCAAGTTACTCATAGGTTCAAAGCACGTCACTCATAGGTTAGAAATAAGTTTCGGGTACGCTGAATATTACCTCGACGTGTTTCGACTTATGAGTAACTTACAAGTAACGTGTGTCAACGATCGCATAACGTGGCTACAACTTATGCCAGCGTATGCGGAACGTGTGCGTCATTCGTTGGCATACGTCGAAAAGTTTTCAACATGCTGAAAATTTGTCGACGTACTCGGCGTACTACGACGTATGCCAGCGTGCTTCAGCATGCTCTTAACGTATACAAAACTTACCCATAACGTATTCGACGTGTGCCAGCGTATTCAGCAAATTTTTCATATGTCGGTATACGCTGGCTAAAACGTCAAGGTGTGACAGCGACTTGACACTTCGATGTCTAGTGCGGTTATGATTTGAATCATCAAGCCGCAGCCTTTTAATAGGCTACACCACGTGATCGTCGGCGATACGCTGCCGCGCGCTATGCATAAGTTAGACTATCGTTGGGCATAGGTTGTGAACGCCGACTACACGCTCAGCATTCGTTGGTATAAGTTATCGAAATGTTATCGAAACGTTCTGTGTACATTACTAATACGTTATGCATACGTCCAACTCGTTATGAATACGTCCAAAACTGGAAAAAAAAACATCAATAGTTCAGCGTACGCCAGCGTTTTACATACATTTTGATACCTTGCCATACGCTGGCTTAAACGTCAAGGTGTGACAGGGCCTTTACAGAGATACAGAAAATATTACAATACAAAATCAAGGTGGCAGGGAGAGAGAGCGATTATTGGTAATCTTCTCCATACTCTTACAATGAAGGTTTGTAGAAAATTTGGTGACAAAAGGTCAAATGGTAATAAAAAGATGATGCCATCGGCATAAAATTTTCCGCTTTACTAATATCCATCATTTGATTCAGTTACCTATTTGATGACCATCAGCAATTTGATTCATTAAATTGGTTTTGAAAGGGGGGGGGGGCAAAATAAAAAATAAATTTTAGGCCTTACATTTGTTTTAATATTTTTTTCTGTGGGAAACCTTGCAGCTGGCTGGTAAGTTTGCCAGCAGTCATTGCTAGTCAAAAACAGGCAATGCTCGCTGTTCGTATGCAGCAGGTGGCTGTGGATTAGCATCAGTTCTGGCTGGGGTGTGGCAGTGGCACTGAAGCATTGGACACTGTAGTTTAGAGCAAGGATATGGAATTTGGCCAGGGTGCAAGCGATAACTCACAGACTCTTTCAGAAGGACACCATGGCATTTTTAATGTCTGCCGATTAATCCTCCTGCTTTACGTCCATCCGAGGGACATTGAATACATTGATGCCTTGCCTGTGAAACATCAGGATGGTAATTTATAGTGAAGGTGAGATTCGTACCCTGGCTAGACAGCTCAGAGGCGAGTATGCATACCTCTCGGGCTTCGGCCAGCTCGAGGGCATGCACAATCACGTGTTCATCTTCCACTCGGTGCAACTCCCAAGGTCAAGTAGCTTGCAGTTTGAAAATAAATTGAATTATCAACAACTAGAGTTCATAGGACACCTTACCTTATGCAGTTTCTAAGTATATAATTCAATTGAAATGAAATAATGATTTTAAAGGTCGTATGAAAAAAAATTCCCGACGTCTACCGCCATTGAGGGTGTCAGTGTCTCATACACCACCTTATCTAACATGTCCAAGTACTGTACTACAAAACTGGAGGGTTTTTGGCAGCAGCAAGAAGGCGATTTGTGTTCTAGTGTTCAATTATATAATTAAATTGAAATAAAATTAAGACTAAAGGTCATATAAACAAAATTCTGGAACTTTACCGACGTTGATGCAGATGCACCCTCTCTAACAAGTTACATTAGTTCTTCATGTCTGTTGTTTGTGTCTTTTATGCCATTCTTAAAAACAGCAAGTTTCCTGTTTGGAATGATTTTCAATATGTTTCACTGCCAGACATGCAGACAAAGTAAAAAAAAAATAAAAAAAATGATCTCACTCCTCTCTGTGCATGTGTGATCGGGACTAATTCAGAACCATCCTCACTCCTCACAGGTTTGTATTGCAATTTATGTTCAAAATATAAAACATTAAATTGAAATCAAGTTGTTCCTCGATCATAAACTGACATTTGTAGACAGACAGACAGACCAGACGGACAGACAGACAGACAGTGAACCTATTGCTTAACCCCACTTTGTGCTTCGCGTACACAGGGGTAATCCTCATAATAATTCACAGACCGAAGTTTGTGTGTTTGTTTGTTTGTTTGTTGTGCTGTTTGTCTCCCACAGTTCTGGGTCAATTACATCCAGACTTGCTACAGAGGATCAGCATGGCCACAATTGGTGTATAGGGGTGATTTTTTTTTATCTTTGCCGGTGGTCTTGGAGGAGAGAAAAGAGTGGGACGCAAATTCTCTATGTAAATGTGTATCGTGTAGCGCCACCTCCAGGTGGGGGAGGGTATTACAAGTCTCCACCATTTACAGTGCAGTCCTGTCCCCACGTTTTCCAGTGCAGTGAGGTGTTTTGAATTATAAGCAGTAGGTCGTTTTACTACATGTACGTAACCCGGGTTTATTAATTTTATTTTATTTTTTCGGGAGCGATTGAGGCAGCTGTGAATTTTCCTATATACCGTCCACATCAAGGGACATGTCAGAACAATGTGTTGCATGCTTGGAACAAGATTGCCCATTGGGTGGGTACTAGGGTGTAGCACTTTTGCAAAAGTAGTTGCTGGAATAAAGCACTATATGCCTATCGATTCTATTAGTGAAGTTAGGTGATCGACCAAAGTTTGAAAAATTTCCCGCCTTTTTTGACCGCGGGCCGCCATTTTGAAATTTCAGGAAAAATCCATATATTTGGAAATAACATTGATTTTTGAATATTTTTAAATATATATATTTATCTGTGTTTAGATGGCCAAATGCACTTCAGTAGGCACCAGTATGATAGTAAGTACCCGTAAATATTATTCACAACTTGTCCCAACATTTTGAGAAGGGGTTGCCAATTTGGGAATTTCACTGAAAATCCCATATTTTGACAATTATTGCACGGCACATTGTTAGGCATTTACAGAATATCAGTAGTAGCGTTTTCATTAAGACATTATTCATGACAAATGAGAGCATGATCAATTAATGAGAACAACCAAATATGTTTTAAGCGACATGGTTTTCATATATGACAACATAACAATCTAGCAAACAAGCAACCACACAGATATCTTTTAGAGAACATAGCGTTTGTTTTGTATAGTCTGGGTAAAGCTTCCTGTGCTCTTCCACGCACTGTAGCAATTCTTGACGTTGTTTCTCATCATTGCACATATGAATAAAGTCAGACACTAGCTTAACTCCTCTTTCAGCAAGATCATTTACGACACGTAAAGAATTAGCACTTTCGCAAAATTTCCTGTAACTAGTGAACTTGTCCCACATAGCCACAGGTGTCTGCAGCCACTCCTGATCATCGTCTATTCCTAGGAGGTCAAACATCAGCCAGGATTCTTGGCTAATGAAAGACCTTAGCGTTGGCATATCATCAGTTGAATTAAATTCCACATGGAGAAGTTGTGGCTTGCCAGAGTCGAACTTCTCAGGCCGTTATGTATCAAATAACACTTGTCCCATCAACTCTCTCTGTGTTCGGGACAACACAACTAACTGAGGTGTTAAGTACCAAGTATGGCGATGGCATGACAAGATACAAGCATCTGCTACACCACTGTCGTAATGTTTGTATAGGAACATGTCAGCCATGAACTTCAGATCGTGTCGTGCCGCAGATGTGCTAAGTGGACTCTGTAGGAATGCTTTAGCATAGAACAGACCTACGAACTTGGCCACTGTTTAAATACACTTATTGAACATCTGATATCTTGAACTGGTCTTGGAGCAAAGCTAATTTGAGAAAATAGATGGCTTTCGGGCATCGGGAAAATAGATGGCTTTTGGTGGTCACTACTAATTCTTTGTGTGTCGTAAATGATCTAGCTGAAAGTGAAATTAAGCTAGTGTCTGACTTTATTCATATGTGCAATGATGAGAAACAACTTCAAGCATTGCAACAGTGCGTGGAAGAGCACAGGAAGCTTTACCCAGACTATACAAAACAAACGCAATGTTCTCTATAAGATATCTGTGTGGTTGCTTGTTTGCTTGATTGTTATGTTGTCATATATGAAAACCATGTCGCTTAAAACATATTTGGTTGTTCTCATTTTATTGATCATGCTCTCATTTGTCATTAATAAAGTCTTTATGAAAACGCTACTACTGATATTCTGTAAATGCCTAACAATGTGCCATGTAATAATTGTCAAAATATGGGATTTTCAGTGAAATTCCAAAATGGCAACCCCTTCTCAAAATGTTGGGACAAGTTGTGAATAATATTTACGGGTACTTACTATCATACTGGTGCCTAATGAAGTGCATTCGGCAATCTCAACGCAGATAAATATATTTTAAAAATATTCAAAATAAATCAATATTATTTCCAAAAATATGGATTTTTCCTAAAATTTCAAAATGGCGGCCCGCGGTCAAAAAAGGCGGGAAAACTTTCAAACTTTGGTCGATCACCTAACTTCACCAATGCAATCGATAGGCACATAGTGCTTCATTCCAGCAACTACTTTTGGAAAAGTGGTACACCGTAGTGGGTACTCTGCTGGTTATCATAATATACAGATTACACCTTTCACAAAACTATCCATATCTTCCCAATCGACAACCTCAGAAGACAAATTGCTATCCTTTCGGTCTCATTACACTGAAAATGTTCTTGTACTCAATGGAATTACATTTACTCATAAAAGCAAGTCGCACCTTAAACGGTTGCAAAACACATTCTCAATTTAATTTTGGTTAGTTTGACATTGGTTTCAAGACTGAATAGAAAAGCCATTTAAAAGAGACCTGATGGAGATATTCCAGCCCTGGAGGACAGCTGGGACTTGCATTCGACGACTGTGGTGCTTCTGCACAGGCGAGAGAAGAAAGAAAAGTGATTAAAATAGCATAGAATTAAGTGAATGAATGAAAGAAAGTTTTCTTATGGCAAGGCATTGTACTTAGGGTTTAAAAAAAAAATACACAAAGCAGAAAATGGAAAAACACATGCAATGAGGTTTTGTCACAGAAAACAAAAGGTCAAAAAATAAATCAAATATTTCATCCGCAGAGTAGCCTTGAACAGGAATTAGGATCGGTCATAACATGACTCATGTGTGCTGAGATCTTCAATGTCCCCCAGCAGGAGCGAGGGATTGGAGCTGAGCAACACAGAAAAAGAAAAAATCGATAGTAGACCAAGAAACCCAGGCAATAATTGTTATCAAAAATGCAAAAAAATAATAAAAAACATGTCAAGGATGTTGGTTTAAGGTCAAAATTTATGTTTAGCTTCCTGGGGTAAACCACACTAAAGCTGTGAGGAGTGGCTGAAGCAGACAGAACATTATACATTAGAATGGAGGTGATTACGAGGGGATCTGATAGAGATGTTGAAGATGATGAAGGGTATTATAGACAAAATAGGTGCAGAAGAGTTCATCAGCAACATAGACAGTGACAGGATCAGGCGCCACAGAGAGAGAGTAAAGTAGAGGAGAGTTAAAATGCCATTTAGGAAGGGGTCTTTACTTTAAATTTGGTGGCAAGATTTGCACTCCGGCCACCGTAAAACCCTTCATTCTTGACAGAGGAGTCCAAAGTGAAGGCCCGCAGGGCCGGTTACTTTGAGTGGCTCCATCAGTCTGATCCACCAGCCGTTGAGTTGGATGTTAGGAGTGTTACTATCCCGATTGGTGACCCTCCAATAAACTGTGATCCACCTTCGTTTGTAGAAACACAGGCTGCGGTGAACCGGTTGAAATGGGGTAAATCTCCAGGGATCTGTGGCATCCATGTTGAACTTCTTAAGGTTGGTGGAAATGCTGCACTCATGTTGTTACATGCAGTTCTATGCTCTGCCTGGAACACAGGCATCATCCCAATTGACTGGAAGAGTGGCCTTGTTGTCCCTCTCTGGAAAGGGAAGGGTGATCGCCAAGACTGCAACAACTACCGAGGGGTGATGCTGCTCTCAGTGGCGGGCAAGATCTTTGCTCGGATAATTCTTGATAGGGTTCGCCACCATATCCTTGAGCACCAGCGTCCAGAGCAGTCAGGCTTTACACCAAATAGGTCAACGATTGACCGTATCCTTGCTCTTCGGGTCCTCACCGACCACAGATGAGAGTTTCGGCAGGGGCTGCTTGCAGCCTATGTGGATCTCTGTAAAGCGTTCGATTCAGTGAATCAGGATGCCGTCTGGAGGATTCTTGGTCTTTGATGGGTGCCACCAAAACTGATCAAACTAATGTCTGAATTATACTCTGGTACTGAGATTGCTGTGAGATGTGGTGGTACCATCTCTGATTTATTTCCAGTCATCAGCAGTGTGTAGTGGCCCCCACATTTTTCAGCGCTTGTTCGGACTGTATTCTCGGGAGGATGTCAGAGAGATCAAGCTGCGGTGCATCATTTGGGAATGTCAAGATCTCTGACCTTGATTTTTCAGATTTCTCATCTTTGCAGAGACTCTAGATATCATTTTGGGGGCCCTCGAGGTGCTAAATGAGGAGTCGATCCCACTGGGATTATGGATTTCTTGGGTCAAAAATAAGATCCAGGCTTTCAGTGACATCTTGGATGCTGCTGTCCTGTCTGTGCCTGTTTGTGGTGAGGATTTTGAGGTTGTGGAGAGATTCACTTACCTTGGCAGTGATATTCATGACTCTGCTGGCTGTGAGCCAGAGGTCAATAGACGTCTGGGTCGGGCCTGGGGAGTCATGGATTCACTGGATCATGGGGTGTGGTGCTGCCATTACCTGTGTGGGAGAATGAAAGTCTGAGTCTTCAGGTCCTTGGTGCTTCCAGTCTTGCTCTATGGATGTGAGAATTGGACCCTGACCAGGGATCTGAGACGGCGACTTAATTCCTTTTGCACCAGGTCTCTTCGGAGAATCCTTGGCTCTTGCTGGTCGGACTTTGTGTCCAAGGAGCGGTAGCTGAGAGAAACTCAAATGAGATTTGTTACCTGCATAGGCCATGAGCATCAGCCGCAGCTGTATGGACATGTGGCTCGTTTTCCTGACGCTGATCCTGCTCACCAGATTCTCTCAGCGAGGGAGTCTCGTGAGTGGAGGAGGCCAATGGGCCAACCACGTGCCTCGTGGTTGCATCAAGTTGATCAGCATCTCAAGTAGATGGGGATGGGCCAGGCATCTGCCTGGGGGATGGCCAGACGAAGGCCTCTGGAGTACCAGCGGAAAGTGGACGCAGTGACGTGCTGCTCTGGCGCATGCTCCCATACCTGACCTGGTAACATGTCCTCAGGACCATAGTGGGGGTGGCATTGTCCACTTTATATGATAGTTAGAGATGAAGTGTTTCATCCAATTTTCTCCCCTCGATCGAAATTGGAGAAGTAAGTCCATGGTAGTGGGTGATACAGCAGGTTTCCCACCCACCTACATAGGGAGAAAGCTCCACATCCCCAGTGCTATCTGCTACCACACAAGTGTGGACCTTGAGGGAAAGGCTGGATTTGTCAACATCCTTGGTGGGCAGGTGCTCAATACAGGGGGAGGTGGAGCACCATGAGGCCTGATTGGAGGACCTCTTGGGCCATGATTTGTGAGGGCTCTTGGGTGTGGAGACCTCATGTGGCTTGGGGAAGTTTGCCCTCTTGTGCTATTGGTCTCTTGGTGCTCTTGTTCTTGATACCTCAGCTGGATGATTTACGTAATTCCCTTTAGCTCTGACTCTGGCCCACTGTTACGCAGCGAAGAAAAGGTTGCCCCCAAACGAGTCCTGCACTAGCTTTTTCCTCAAGTGCTCTTAATGCCATGCTATTTTAGCTCTCTCTTGCCCGGTTTTGTGCAAATGATAGTTTTCCATGTGTGGTATTTCCTGACTGTTTTTGTGTTCATTTGTGTTTGGAATTTTATTGCCGAGTGTCATGTCAATTTTTTAAAATTCATTTCTTCAGTGACTTTGTGTGCCTTGTCTTATCACCATTTTGGGTTAATCAATTTCTGGAGTATTAAATTGACAATTATCTTTATTAGTAACAAGCATAGTACCTGACTGCGATAAAGCATGGACCAAAGTCTCCGCTTGTCATTTGTAAAGGAGTAAAAGTGACCCCTTGGTTTAATTACCGTTCCATTACCTCCAGTATGGTAGGTAACCAACCTTCATCTGTACCACAATGGAATACTTTTTTTCCCCCACTCTGGGCTGGTACCCTGATAAACACCTTGCTCAGCTTGATGCCATCAAAACCAAGGCTTTCTAGATTATTGGAATCTCCCGCAATGAAGCCGAGACTCTGGGCGTATCACTTTCCCATCGCAGACAAGTGGGTGGTGTCTCTGTTTTCTTCCGCCTACTTTCTGACATGACACCTTCTGCTCTTTCCGTGCTTTGTCCCCTTTGTTGTTCACCACCGACAACTGTTGACAGTTGTTCAGCACCATCTCAAATGGGGTAATAAGCCAAATCCCCCATCCAAAACCATAATCTATTCTACCACCGTTAACCACACCCCTACCTCCCCACCTCTGAGCACCCTCCTCCCAATTTTCCAGTTTCTCTTTCTGTATCCATATTGTTCACATGCATCCTCTCCTACCCCCAATTCCTCCTCACAACCATTGTTTGTCCAAGTCTCCCTCTGTCCATCCAAACAAAAACAATGTTTAAAAATGAACAAACAGCACACTCTTAAATGTTTAAAAAATAGAAGTTGACATTTGACCCCTGCGTCTCCTGAAAACCTTTCCTTTTTCTTCCACCTGCCTCAACACTCTCCCAGTCTCTAATATCGTCTTCCATTTTACAAGTTTTACTCTTCACAATTACATTGCCCGAACCCAACACCCCGTGCCTCCCCCGACGATGTATTAAATCATGGCTATCAATTACAAAAACGTTGCGAGATGTTAAAAAGGGGCATCAAATCACACGAAGAGTGAAACATTACATCAAGAGTAATGTTACATTTTTACAAAAAAAATGTAACACCAAGTTACATTTTTCATTAATTAGTTAATTTTTTTTTTTAAGAGAGAGTTATGAGAGCCCGAAAAAAAGAAAACAATGTTTTATTTTATCTTGTGGTTGAGACATACCTGCCATGAATTGTGGCATCTGAAATTGTCCGTAAGGGCCAGGAGGTGGTGCATAACCGCCGACAGTCATTTTGTTCTCGTCTGCAGGGGAAAAAAAAACACAAACAAAACCCTCAATAAACAAAATATAACAAATACACCTAATTCATGTAAAGTGATAACATCATCAATGCAGGGCTCATAAATATTTACGAAGCATGATCAAATTTGTTCAGCTGGAATAAGAGGTGAAACTAACAAAGTGATTCACTGTTCAAGTTTCCTGTAGTGGGAAGTGCTTTTTACAACAAACCTAACCCATACTGTTGTTGGTGAATGCAAAATGGACTGGGTTTCAAGTCGGGATTCAGCCCACTCGTTGCTTCTCATTACTGAGGCATGGCTGTGCCGCTGATGCAGTGCCCCTGTGCCAATCAAGCAGGAATCTGTAATTTGTTCACAGTGCTGGCGATAACTCGCCGAAACTCGAAAACTCGCCGATAACTCGAAAAATTATCCAAACTCATTAACAATACATTGATACCATGGCTTTGTTTTACTGTTATCCATAATATCCCGTTACTCTCCAAAATAACACATTAATAGAAACAATGCTTCTTCGGTCAAAAATGGTCGTTTTTTTCTTTCTTTCAATTTTGGAGTTTTCAGGGAGTGCTGCTTTTTCCTGATCAATAAGAATCGTTTTTGTATCACATCCCAGGTTGTTGTATTCCTGGTGTTGGCTTAATGGTTAGGGTGGTGGGCTTGAGATTAGGGTTAGGGTCCTGAGTTCAAATCCTGTTCGCTGTTGAATTAATACCAGGTGGGGTTGACTCAGCCTGTCATCCTTCCGAGGTCATCAAAATGAGTGCCAGCATGCTGGTATACTTTGGCGGAATGGCGACCCGTCCAGGATTGTGCCCAATAGCCAAGGAGACTGCTTAGGCAGCACCAATGCTCTGCACAGAATATGGTCCCCAATGGAATGGATGGATCCCAGGTTCTCTTAAGAGTTCAGAATTTCTCCTTTTTAATAATCTCATATAGCTTCTGAGGCTCATGGAAGAGCTATCACACACAAATCAGACACACACATGCAGACGGAGACATCAGACAAAACTGGACTTGACTTCAGACAACCACAGCCGGTGACTTTGGGCGAAATGACGGCAACTTCTCATAATGGCAGCAGCACCATCTTGTGGTGTAACTTTGCTGTCCACAGTTAGTGAGGCATTTTAAGGATAAATCTCCCCCTCTACCTCCTCCCCAACCTACCATGGGTAGAGACCTACAGGGTTTATGCATGCTATATCGTCAAAATGCTGAGTGTTAAGCGAGGAAGCAGCTTAGACCATTTTTAAAGTGTTTGGTACGACTCTGCCAAGGTCAGAATCGAATTGCTGACATATCAGATACTTAACTACAACATCACATTGTATATTCCACAAAGCTATGTAATTGACTAACATACATGCACAAACCTATAGTCCCTTTGTTTGAGAGTTAATTACCCAATAATGCAAAAATGGTTAGATTATATTTTATTTGCTGCAGCATATAGATATAAACTTAATTAACAAAACATGTATTCCTCCACTTTGTGTTCCCCACTAACTCTTCACTTTCTGTCATATCTACGCTGCAGATGTAACAGGCCTCCACCTCAGCAAACAAAAATTCTAGAAGAACTAGTCTTGTTGGTGATGTTCGTGTCTATCTAGGTCTGTGGACACGTAGAACAATGGATGAAATCAAGAGAACATCGATTGAGGTATGCTATCCACCACGGGAAGCCAGGAGAAGCTGCCATTTTGGGCGTTAACCCTTCAACAGAGCAAAAAGAGGAACTCGAGAGTAAATAGAACACCTTACCCCACGCTGTCTTGAGAGAAAAAGGATGTGGGCGGGGTCTCCGAGTGGTGAATTTGATTGGTCGCGCCAACATAAAATGCTGTAATATTTTGTTCAAGTACTGCTAAACGGAAGGGTTTTGAAAGTGTACAAAAAGGTGATTTGTGTTCTACATTGTTCAAGTGTATAATTCGTTTTAAATAAAATAAAGATTTCAAAAGGTTATAGAAAAAAAAAATCAGAGGTTTACCACCATTTGATGCAATGTCTTTTACAACACCTTATTTAACACATTACATCAGTTATTTGTGCCGGTTATTTGTGTCCTTTATGACATCCTTAAAAACAGTTAAGTTTCCTGTTTGGAATGATTTTAAATTTTGACTGCCAAGCAAACAGAGTATAAAATAATTATCTGGATCACTCCTTTCTGCTCATGTGCGATCGGGGCAAATTGAGAGCCAAAGTACTGTGAAACTGCAGGTTTGTTTTCCGATTGGGGTTCAAAATATAACCTTCAATTTAAATTAAATTTTCCCTCAATTGTAAAATGACGTTTGTGAACAGACAAAGTGAACCAATTGCTTGACCCCGCTTTTCGCCGAGTGGCCACGGGGGAATTAACCCCTCTTTTGCTGTTTGTTTCTGTATTTCATAATAGCACCTAGTTCCCCCAACTCACTCCAGGCTGACTATATTGTTGATCGGCCAATTCAAATCCTCCTGGTGCCTCCATCGTGGCTCCAACGCAATATAAACGTTTGACATTTTCCAAAATTGAATTCTGAGCTCAGGAGCGTTATTTCCTTTTCTCGTTCATCTTTTTTCTTGAAATGATTCATCTTCACCTGTTCTACAAGTGAAACTCCCAGCTTTGTCCCAAATTTTCCGATGCCACTGCACCTTTTGTGACGCCATCTATAACACTGCGTGCATTTAATTGAATTGCATCCAACTCGTTTTCTGCATATTCAACAAAACCATTGTCTGCTTTCTTTCCTTTCTTCTTCATAAAGCTATCAACTAATCTGCGCAACAAAATTGATGCAAAATTAGAACAAAGCCTTTGACCACACTATTAACCACAAATGGACAAGTTTCGTATTGATTAGCACAATGTTGAAAATCATAATTGTGAGATGTTGTGCTGCATGTCTTTTTTCGCCCAATCTCTCAATGGTGAAGAATCATTTGAAAAATTCTGAGATCCAGTTCCGGATTCGGATCTTCACCAAAATCTAATCATTTCATCCGAGTCAGATACCCAAGCTCTTCATAAAATTTCGTCTGAATCCGTGCACAAGTTTTTGGAGATATTTTGTTGACAAACAGACAAACAGACAGGCAGGGGTGAAAACATAACTTCCGTCCACATTCGGTGGCGGAGGTAATAAAACTGCTGAGTGTCTCATTTACATCAGTGGTACCATTCGAACTTGCACAACTCGCTGTTTCTGTGAACTTGGTGTGTAACAATAGGCAAAGCACAAGAAAAAATTAGGATGTTTGGACCATGCATTCAACTTTAAACATTTGATGCCAAAGAGAGACAATATGTCACGATTTGTATTGTTAAAAATACTCAGAGAGCAAACAAGGGACGGGACAAGCAAACAAGTATTAAAGGCAACTGGTGAGAATCGTTAGCAGAGTGACAAATGAGATAAAGTCAACATTGTAATAAAACAAATATGACCTAAACAACAAATAAACATAGCTATCTAAGTATTCAGGTGAAGCCTGGTGTTGATGTAATGATTAAGGTGGTTGGCTCAAGTTCTTATTGTCCTGAGTTTGAGCTCCTGTCATCCCGTAAACACAACTCCAGGTGTGTTGACTCAGTCTGTCATCCTTCCGAGGTCGGAAAAATGAGTACCAGGCTACTGGGAAGAACGAACCATTTGAGTATTCTGCGTCGGAGTGGCGACCCATCCGGGATTGTGCCCCCCAAGCCCAGGAAAAACTGCGTTGGTAGCCCTTTGGGTCTGAAAATGTGAAAAGAGTGGTTTATCTTCTTCTGTTCAAGTCCAGTAATTTTCACAGAGTACCACAAATAACAAGGAACTTCGACGCAGGAGGTGGCTAATCGGCCCATCATGGCTGAGCTACACCAACCCCAGAATAAAGCATTTCTCTCTATCAGACACACAGGCTCTTCTGGCCACGTACTCATCAAACAAATGAATGCCATCTTCTGAGAAAAGGAGCTCACTTGATGGTGGGTTCACAATTGAGCCGTCCAGCTTGGATTTGATTCCCGTCGTTCTGATGAAATTCCATCAGCGGTGCTGCATCCTGGACCATGCCATCCTTCAAAGAGGGATGCAACTCTAATTGAGCCACCACATTTAGGTTGTGTACTTTCAGGATCTGACGGTATCTTTTCAAGGTATGTAATTGTGCACCATTACTCGGGTCAAATTCTAAGCCTGAGGATAAGTATCTAACTACTATAACTTACAGTAAGTGGTTCTGCTTATATGTGGATATGGTACAAGCATGATGACCCTATTGCACTCCTCTTGTGTCCCGGTTTGCTTACCTTTACGGTCACGACCTTCAATCAGTCATCACATACACCAAATCGTCACAGAACAACAAACTGCTGCAGAGGGACATGCCCACTTCCTGGAACAGTTCGGTAATTCCAGACCGCAGCGGTCTACTCCAGTCTTGGTGACCTGGTTAATGGATGGTTATGTCGAGGCATTCATTTCTCGTAAGATGGCAATCTCAGCACAAAGCAAACTTAAGTGATGGTTAAGCTCATATTCCCACACAGGTCTCAGTGCAAATATGCATTGACCTTGAGCTGTGCCAGGTTCCAAATTCAGCAGACAGTCAGACTTCAAGGACTGGCAGGATGTCCGAGAAGTACATACACTTGCCTCGAACCTGTCTAGCCTGGGTTTCAATCTCGGCTCAACTATAAACCATCATCTTGGTGTTTTGCAGACAGGACGATTCATTAATGGGTGTGCTGTACCTCAGATGGAGGTTAATCTGGGCCTCCTGTTTGCCAGAATTAGTTGGTAGGCATTAAAGATCCCACAGTGTCCTTCGCAAAGAGGAAGTGAGATTCCTCCAGGCCCCTGAACAAATTACAAATTCCTGCTCTAACCGACACAGCTATGCGGCAATGACCCCTCAAGTCAATGATGCAACTCGCAGCCATGTACTGCATTTGAAAAAATATATAAAAAGAAGAAAAAGAAGATTTCTTCAAACATCTGACAACTTAAATACCCTGCACATGCGAAGCGAAAAGCAGGGTTAAGCAATTGGTTCATGTCCCTCCGTCTGTCTGGCTGGCTGGCTGTCGTCTTAGTTTATGATCGAAAAAAAAAACTTGTTTAAATAGAATGTTATATTTTGAACACGAATTGGAACATGAAGAGGAAGACAAGTTTGCTCTTTTACAGAACCGTGAAACCCTGACATTCACGCAGGGGTGTATCGACGGAAAATAGCTCCTATGGCAAGCAAGCACTGAAAGTGCGCCCCTGTCCAAACATCTGACACCCATCTTTTAGATAACTTTACCGTAATATCAGGTCAAAATTACAACCCAAGCTCGTCAATCTTTTCATTAACAAACTATGGCTTGCTTTCACTGATGCAAATTGGTCTCATGATGTGCTCAAAGTCAGTTTTTTTTTCAGTTTCTTCTCTTTCTACACTCAACAGAGCAAGATCGCAGAGTCTGCCTTGACCCATGGAGGCTCTCAAGTACGAAAGTATTAGTCTTAACTTGCTGAATGATCTCTCACAGCTGGCGATGGAAACTGCGATGTGTAGCATTATCTGAATAGCAATGGGAAGATCGGGGAAGACGCTCTCATTTCCATATTGAACAATAAATTCGAGAAGCTCTTCAGCTCTTGAGATGTTCATGTTGGCCCTACTTGATAGCAACATTCTGAAATCCCAAATTTCTTCATACAGCT
This sequence comes from Eptatretus burgeri, assembly GCF_056783735.1. Lineage (NCBI taxonomy): Eukaryota > Metazoa > Chordata > Myxini > Myxiniformes > Myxinidae > Eptatretus > Eptatretus burgeri. The sequence continues at coordinate 132,222,695 of NC_140962.1, forward strand.
GCTGTCAGGTCAGGTCAGGTTCGATCATATGTCAGGTCAGGTTCGATCTGTGACCTGCTACAGGTACCATGTAAACCTGTACTAACCTGTTCCATGGTCGGGTTGTCGGCGACTAAACCGTCTCCCCCACCAGGTTTTCTGGTGAGGAGGGTGTTTGGATATGGACACCCAGCAGGATTAAAAACAAAACCTGTCAAAGGGCGGAGGAGCTCCTTGTGAGCCAACGGCCATCCATATCTAGTGCCCAACTGTGTCTGCGGACGTCCTCCTGCAGTTGGGTTACTTCTTATTAGGAGGTTGGTGGCAGGATTTGCACTCCAGCCACCGTAAAACGCTTCATTCCGCAAAACGCAAAAACGCAAAAAATCTGAAAACCCACTCCGTGGGGAGTACTCTCCTGTGCAGCTTCTTCGCAGGGCAGCTCACCGGATGATGGGATTGGGGCAAAGCCTTCAGGACCCCCAATCTTTGATAGGAGGGAAACCACGGGGTAACATCCCTGGGTCAGATTGCGGGAGAGTGTGTCGGAGTGGTGCTGAGGTGTCGTCCACCAGACGGCGGTCTCCTTTGGGTTAACCTGAGGCGGTCCCTTCGGGTGGGTGCCTGGAATGTCCTATCCCTAAGAGAGGATGATCACCTGTCTCTGTTATCATCTGAGCTCAAGCGTTTTGGACATCGGGATTGCAGCTCTCTCTGAGGTTCGGAGACCGGATTGCGGCGAGATAATGGTGGGTGGTTACACCTACTATTGGTCTGGTCGCTCTGATGGTTACCATACCCAAGGAGTTGCTGTAGCTGTGTCCAATAAGCTGACCCCAATGATAATTGAGGTAACACCGGTCAACGAGCGTATTATGAGATTAAGGATTCGTCACTCCTTAGGTGTCATTTCCCTGGTCTCTATTTATGCTCCGACTGAGGCGAGTGATCTTACCGTGAAGGATGCATTCTACGCCACACTCGAGTCTGTGGTTGATCAGTGCCCCAGACGAGATACACTTCTAGTCTTGGGGGATTTCAATGCATCGACTGGAGCTGATAGGGATGGTTATGAGGTGTGTGTTGGTCCCCATGGGTCTGAACCAGAATAGCACTAAGTTCCTTGACTTTGCAAGAAGTCATGGACTTAGGGTGGCTGGTTCATGGTTTCAGCGCCCGCAAGCTCATCGCTGGACTTGGTATTCCAACGCTGGCGGTGTGGCAAAGGAGATTGACCATGTCCTCATTGACGGTCGTTGGAGGATGATCCAGAACTGCAGGGTCTACCGGAGTGCTCAGTTCCTCAATACTGACCACAGGCTTGTTGTAGCAACTCTAAAGCTGCACCTTAAATCCTGGAGAATGGTACCATCCCAGCCTAGGCTGGATGTTGCCAAGCTCAGGGATGAGAGAGTAGCTGAGGAGTTTGCGAACAGGCTGAGTGGACACTTGGGGGCTCTGGGTGCTTTGGTGGGTCCTGAAGAGTTGTGGAGCACCTTCAAGACCACCGTCCTTGATGTTGCCGGTGGATGCCTTGGAGTTCACCGCAGGGCAAAGAAGAATTTTGTCTCTCAAGGGACACTGGATACCATTGACCAGAGTCGCAGGGCCAGGTTGAATGGCAGAGCTGAGCTGTTCAGGGAGCTGAGGCGTAAAACTGTACGTGCACTGAGGGTGGACAAGGAGGCCTATGTGCGAGGAATCTGTGAGGGGGTAGAGCATCACCTGTGGACAGGTGATTCTCGTCCCGCTTACAGGCCAATTCGCGCATTACGTTCATCCAAGCCCATCCCTCGGAGCACTGCAGTTCGAGCAGAGAGTGGTAGGCTCTTGACAGAGGAGTCTGAAGTGAAGGCCCGCTGGGCCGGTTACTTTGAGCGGTTGTACCAGGCTGATCCCCCAGCTGTCGAGTTGGACGTCAAGGGTGTTACAATCCCTGTTGCTGACCCTCGAATCAACTGTGGTCCACCATCGCTTGTGGAAACACGGGCTGCGGTGAACCAGTTGAAACGGGGCAAAGCTCCAGGGATCTGTGGCATCCATGCTGAACTTCTCAAGGCTGGTGGAAATGCTGCACTCTCGTCGTTGCATGCAGTTTTGTGCTCTGCCTGGAACACAGGCATCATCCCAACTGACTGGAAGAGGGGCCTTGTTGTCCCTCTCTGGAAAGGGAAGGGTGATCGCCAAGACTGCAACAACTACCGAGGGGTGACGCTGCTCTCAGTGCCGGGCAAGGTCTTTGCTCGGATAATTCTTGATAGGGTTCGCCACCATCTGCTTGGAGCACCAGCGTCCAGAGCAGTCAGGCTTTACACCAAAGAGGTCAACGATTGGCCGTATCCTTGCTCTTCGTGTCCTCACTGAACGCAGACGAGAGTTTCGGCAGGGGCTGCTTGCAGCCTATGTTGATCTCTGTAAAGCGTTCGATTCAGTGAATCGGGATGTCCTCTGGAGGATTCTTGGTCTTCGTGGGGTGCCACCGAAACTGATCGATCTGATGTCTGAACTCTACTCTGGTGCTGAGAGTGCTGTGAAGTGTGGTGGTACCGCCTCTGACTTATTTCCAGTTGTTACTGGAGTTCGTCAGGGATGTGTACTTGCCCCCACACTTTTCAGCACTTGTATGGACTGGATTTTTGGGAGGATGTCGGAGAGATCAAGTTGCGGTGCATCGTTTGGCAATGTCAAGATCTCGGACCTTGATTTTGCAGATGATGCAGTCATCTTTGCGGAGACTTTAGACATCCTCTTGGGGGCCCTCGAGGTGCTGAATGAGGAGTCGGAGCCGTTGGGATTACGGATTTCTTGGGTCAAAACAAAGATCCAGGCTTTCGGTGACATCTTGGATGCTGCTGTCCTGTCTGTGTCTGTTTGTGGTGAGGATGTTGAGGTCGTGGATAGATTCACTTACCTTGGCAGTGATATTCATGTCTCCGCAGGTTGTGAGCCGGAGGTCAATAGACGTCTGGGTCGGGCCTGGGGAGTCATGGATTCACTGGATCATGGGGTGGCGCTGCCGGTACCTGTGCGGGAGGACGAGAAGTCCGAGTCTTCAGGTCCTTGGTACTTCCAGTCTTGCTCTATGGGTGCGAGACTTGGACTTTGACCAAGGATCTGAGACGGAGACTTAATTCCTTTGGTACCAGGTCTCTTCGGAGAATCCTTGGCTATCGCTGGTCGGATTTTGTGTCCAACGAGCGGTTGCTGAGAGAGACTCGGATGAGATTTGTTACCTGCATAGTCCGTGAGCGTCAGCTGCGGCTGTATGGACATGTGGCTCGTTTTCCTGACGCTGATCCTGCTCACCAGATTCTCTCAGCGAGGGAGTCTCATGAGTGGAGGAGGCCAGTGGGCCGACCACGTGCCTCATGGTTGCAGCAGGTTGACCATCATCTCAAGGAGATGGGGATGGGCCTGGCATCTGCCTGGGGGATGGCCAGACGGAGGCCCCTGGAGTACCGGCGGAAAGTGGACGCAGCGACGCGCTGTTCTGGCACATGCTCCCATACCTGACCTGACCTGCTGCTGTCCATCAACATCAGAGCTGTACCATTCGCCAAAATTTTCGCACTTCTTCTTTAGGTCGTCACCGTTGGTGCCGTAACACAGTCCCTCGACATTGAGAAGGAACCCAAACTTGGCGTCGGTGGCGTGCAAACGAGCGTACCTTTTGTCCATTTCTCTGTGAAGATGGTCAAGTGTTCCCTTCATGAATCTTTCCATTTCCTCCTTGGTTGTTAACCCAGCGTCTTTCAAGTTCTCATCAGCCATTCGTTTCCTTCGTCTCTGACATCTTTCAACTTCAATATTCCATTCTTCACAGAGACCGAGTCCTGCTCAGTGGCGCCACCACCCCCCTCTCCTTTCAAGTGGCGCCCAGGGCATGTGCCATACCTGCCATACCTTAGGTATGCCACTGCATTCACGGAATTGTCATGCATTAACAACCTCCCACCAGCCGAACACAGAAAACATCTCGAAAACCATCTCCCACCAGCCACACATAAACATCTCGAAAACCATCTCACACGAGCTGCACACATAAAACACATCAAAAGTTGCGTCATATCTATACTATTAAACGAACAAACTGCCATGGTTTCCGAGACATGCGGCGGACAGATGAGTCTGAGCTTTGACACACATGTCCAGTATTGCTTCAGATTCCAAATGTCCCCTGTTGGAATAGATCCATTATCGGAGTTCCGTGACAAAAGGGTCTAAAATTGCTGTGATGGGTCCCCAACTTGAAACAGCCTATAAGCCCTCACCATACGAACACCAGACGAATAGTGTGGCAAGATGGAGTGCGTGCAACCGCTCAGCCAAGAGCGTGCCGACATTTCCAACTGTGATCATAAAGCTTGGCCCTGTTTTTTTTCCTTCCAGTCCTTCCAGACTGTAGTGAGCATTCTGTGAGCCACAAGATGCCGAAACGTAAAAATTCAGACACATGTGCAACAGCAGTACGTAATAGGAAGTGCAGCTATCAAAAGAATATCTCGCCACACGCTCTCAGTGAATTGCAATGAGAGACAATGAGAGACCATTTCCCCTCATACACAGCATTGGAAAGATGGACATTATGTGCTCTTCCTGTGGCGCGTACATGTGGAAAGCTGAACTGCATTCCGGTTGCCTCGGGGTGAACGCTAAATTTTCCACCTGCTGTATGGAAGGAAAAATTGTTCTTCCCAACATCAGTGAACCACCTCCCCTCTTGCAACACCTTTTCACTGACTATGGAGTTTTACGCTTACCATTTGATGATTACTAGTAACTTTACTGTAATATACTATGTAGTGGTAGATTACTACAACAATATATTGTCGATCAATACGCAGGGGTTGAACAAGGTCACCTGAACTATGTCCACCACAATCAACGGCAATTGCGGGTGGAGCTGTATCAAGGACTATCTGATGCAGCCGCCGCTGGGGATACTGACGGTGCCTCAATCGGTCGCAGAGTTGTCCTTCCGTCGTCATTTACCGGAAGCCCACGAAATATGCATCAACTGTATCAGGACTTGATGGCTGTCGTTCGGCGATACTCGAAACCTGACCTCTTCTTAACATTTACGTGCAACCCCAAATGGGATTCAAAATACTGCCACAACTGAGTCAACCCAACAACGGCTTCTACGACACGGATAACGTCGTTTACAGTGGACTGGGTTAACATTAGTAAGTATGCTCTGCTTTTTTCAATAACAGGCACTTATTTCGCGATATACTACAGCGTCACATCCGTGTTATGCCACGCTTTGCGCGGGTTATCTTCTAGTCTTAAGTAAAAATTGGAAACTATCTGCTGTTGTTGTGTTTTTTTTTAATCTGTAAGCATTTTAAATGAAACTAATCATGTGCATTCATGATTGTCGAATTAAAAAAAAAATCCTCATGAATCATTTTTCCTCATAAGCTGCCAGGAACCTATCCCCCCTTTGCCCATTGAAACAATGCCTCAAAGTTCGTGGATTTGACATTCGTGGCATTTTCCAGGAACGCATCCACCACGAATGTTGGGATCTTACTGTACACTACTTTGGCTCTGAATTCATCCCAATTGCACATGTGCAGAGAGGAGTGACATAACATTTACCCCCGCCACCGAAGGTGAAGGAGGTCGTTTGCACCCCTTTCTGTTTGTCTGTTTGTGTGCAGGATATCTCAAAAAGTTGTGGATGGATCTGGATGAAATTTTGTGAACATGTGTGTGTGACAAGGAAGAATTGATTCAATTTTGGTGAAGATCTGAAAATTTTATAAAGCGATTCTTCACCATTGAGAGATAGGGCTAAAAATGATATAGTACTGTATAGCATGATATTTCAAAAATGTATTGGGCCCGATATGTTCTCGTAGATCAGGCATTACATGGTGGAGGTATGCACTCCACTGAGTGCCCTTCTAGTTCTACTGTTTCCCTGTCTGACAGTGAAACAAAATTGAAAATCATTCCAAACAGCAAACTTGCTGTTTATAAGGTCGTTTTAAAGGACACAAACAAGCACGATAACTAATGTAACATGTTAGATAGGGTGATGTAATCGACACTGGGTAAAACAGCGGTAAAACCCAGAATTAATTAACTTGTATGCCTTTAAACCTCTCAAAACCTGTATTTAAAATTGAATTATAAAACGCCTTCATCATACTTCCAAGAACCATGATATATACATATATATATATATATATATATATATATATATATATATATATGTTGTTGTTGTTCGTCTTTCGGCTGCTCCCGTTAGGGGTCGCCACAGCGGATCATCCGTTATGATCCGCATACTGATTTTACGCCGGATGCCCTTCCTGACGCAACCCTGGTCGCCTCTTACGACACAGGGATAATGATTGGGTTTCGCCATGATTCCGGGCTGCCCTACACCCTCTTATATCGTGGCCCAGCGCAGAGCTCCCGTCCTCAAGCGATCCTCCAACCCAAGCCTCCGAGTAGCCGGATTACAGGCGCACGCCACTACGCCCGGTTATATATATATATATATATATATATATATATATATATATATATATATATATATATATATATATATATATATATATATATAATCACCAATATGGCTGTATACAATGCTGATTGATGTTGCATTCTATGGTAATCAATAAGGCCTCCATCTCCTGCACTGTGACTCAATGTCATCTTACTAGTGTATAAGGGTGATGATGTACAGGATCAATTGCACGAAACTGCTGGATTTTTTTTTTTTTTGAAACGAACTTTGAAATAATTACTTTATTAAAATTGAAGTATATTCTTCAATACTGTGTGGTTATTGTGTTCTATGAACTCTGTAGTTCCCTCTGCAGCATTTATCGGTCCTGAACTGCAATAAATTTGTGGTGGACAAGTCAAATCTTTTTTTTAACATCAAAATCAACCAACAAGGTTTAGAAGTGACAAACTGGATTCACTGTCTCCTTTTCTAATCGTTCCTGAGCCTTGGAACAATGCTGGAGTGAGCTTTTGAAAATGCTGGAGTCAACAAAAGTTGCAAATTAATGCCGCAGCATCAAGAACTCATCACTAAAAAAGAAATAGAAGCAATACCCCTGGGTGCTCACCTGGTAGAATGATGAAACTGAGGAGGAAGTCAATACGAGACCAAATCAGCAAAATTTATTTTGGGGAGCAACCCCATCCCATAAGCTCCCCAGATCTACGTTCCAAGTGAGCTAAAAACAATAAAATAATCTCTCAACCTGAACTTAACCATTAAATTTCCGACGATGAGATTGAGGCACATGGTCTGTTGCTCTTACATCACAGATAGGTCGGTATCCTCTCTGGTTTTTCAATTTCCTCTTCTCCAGTCTAACTCCATCAGTTCTTTCAGTCGTCGGACCCTTCCCAACTCCTCCAGAATGCATGCGTTCTTCCAGTAACACCTTCCTTGTTAAACTCCCCAAATCCAGGCTTTCTTCCCATCTACACTCTTTTGTCTGAAAGCTTTTCTGAGGCTGTTCAGTCCCATTCTTCATCCCAGGGCTTCAAGAGGTGGTGCCCCATGATCGCCCATCATCCCAAATGCCTGCCCATAATCTCTTCTATTCCCATTCACCCAAAATATAACCCTGACTTCTTATGTGCAGGCTGCCTGCCTTTCCTCTCCCTCTGTCTTTTTCCTCTTCATTCATTCCATTAATTGTTGTGTCCAACTGTGGCCCAATTGCCAGTTCATGCCCTTCCATGAGCCTCAATTTTGTAGACGTAAACGTAAAATAAAAAAGTTTGGCACGAATATGTCAATTAATATAGCTGTGCATGCGTTACATGTCAACCGAATTCCACCCCTAACAAAGAGCACATGACCCTTGACCTGTTGAACCCAAAATTGAATCGGTTCGTCCATTTATTACATTCTGTACTTGTGCCAAATTCGATTGAAATCTCTTAAGTGTGAGAATGACAGTCCCTGGAAATCCCATTCGTTTCTTGGAATACCAATAGTATGGAAGGCTTTCAATGGGCAACTGGACACAAATATATATATATATATATATATATATATATATATATATATATATATATATATTGTTGTGGGCCGGGGGTCGGTAGCGAGAATGACCACAAGGTGGGGTAAGCTTGCGTCGTCTCCCACCAATCTCCCCGGAATTGTAGGCCGTCTCTCGGATAACTCCGTGAGCCGGCGGGTCGTTTAACCGACCGTGGTCGCCAATATCTCATCCACGTAGCACAGGGTCTATTTGTCTATAACCAATTTACCTAATTAACTAAGCGATTTCGACTACCGGGGAAACCATGCCCTCGGCACGTCTTGCTCGAACCGGGTCACTCTACCCACTGCGGTAGATTTCCAACTACCGACTACCAACTCCGGTTTGGGTGCAGCCGAGCGGAAACTGCCAAAGCCGTGCTGGCTGGAAGGAACGCATTATCAGGGATAAAACCCCGCCTAAACTCAGATCTGTACCATGCTGGACCAATTCAAGAAGGGACGGAAACAGACTGGGAACATTTCTAACAAGTTTTATTTACAGTAAAAGAAGACACAAATCAAGACTTAACGTGAATATGCAAGAAGTATTTACAATGATCCAAAAATCACTTATTCAGTTCCACTTAAAGACGGGCCCACGTGCAGACACACACACAAATGAAAAGAAACCCAGAGTTCTTTATTGGACCTTGCAGCTGAGGACAGACAACCTGGGGGTCAGAGTTCGGTTGGGTACCTGGCTGTCGGAGAAAGGGGATACTCCATGCTATGGCAACTGACAATGGTCGCTGGTTTGGTCCCCAGTCGCACGTGTGGGACTCGAGGTTGGTGGCGGAGCTCAGGTGGTGAATGGCCAGGTTCCATGGAGGGGGGTCGGGATTGCTCTTTCCTTCCTTATAGAGGGCCAGCAGAGACACGATTGCCGCCTCGACCACCCCTTCGTGACAGCAAAAGCCCTTTTGTGACAGCCCTCGTAACAGCAAAAACCCACCAAAACTCTCCAAGACCCCAAAAAGACTCTCCAAGACCCCAAAAAGACCCCTGCCTCAGAGAGTGCTCAGGAATTTATGGACCTCCCTCAGCAGGGAGGGGCCTTGGTGAATACACCTCGCTGTCCACCTTTGATTGGACAGGGTCCCACGGCATACCTTTCTAGGGCGGGGCCTTGGCCCCTGCCGGGAAACCCCAGCCACTCTTCCATGCGGGTTCATACTTGACGAGTAACAGTATCAACGCTGCAACGGCCCCTGCCGGAAAAACCCAGCCACTCTTCCACGCGAGTTCATACTTGACGAGTAGCAGTATCAATGTTGCAAAGGTTGTGGTGAAAGAGTTACAACGTTTGTGGGAGCCCAGAAACCGGAACCGGGAGATCTTGCCTTGGCACGTCAGGGTGCGAGAAGGCAGCTGGTTAGTGGTGGATCGTGATGGGCCGAGGGGTCATGCAGATGGGATGGTTGTCAGATGGCTTTTTGGAGGGTTCGTTGGATGTAAAGATTTAATAACGGAACTAAAAATAAATCGCAATGCACGCCTTTAATTCTCCCACCAGACAAAAGGAAGGGGATCTGACTACACACATACTTAACGACATAACCGACTTTTGGGACATCTGTACGTTGAATGCAAATGGTTTCCAGATCGGTAACAATATATATATATATATATATATATATATATATATATATATATATATATATATATATATATATATATAAAACAAATTGTCAATAAGATATAAAGGGTTACAGAAGAACTCATAATGTGGAAGTATTTGTACATTTTTATAGCATTTATACTTTATACTTTTGAATTGAAAGCTCATTGAAGAGGTTTAAGAAGCAGAGCTCAAAGGTTGAAGAAAGAGCTAGAATGCAAGTGGAAAGAGGTTGAGAGCCAACACATTGAGAAAAGAGCAGAAAGGAATGTGTAGACAAGGGATGAGACAGACAGGACAGCAAATAGGAAAAATAAATTCTAACAGGAATAAAAAGTAGTGGAAACGATGCAAGAACAAATAATCACATAGACATGAGAACGTGCGATGGGACAGCCAGATGACAAAGTCTTTTCATCGGACAGCGCAGTCATTGATGTAATACCCACATAAAAGAGGAGCACCTGGATGTTAAACTGGGTGATCCATCTGCCAGCATTAGTTGGTGGACATTAAAGACCACACGGTGTCCTTCGTGTAGAGTAGGCGAGCTTTCGCCGGCACCATTAATAAATTCCAAATTCCTGCTCTAACCTACTTGGGGCACTGCATCAGTAGCTTTTGTGTGTGCTGCATACAACAGATTAAAAAGAAAAAGAAGCAACAGGATGGCAATTTGGATCATGTCCGGAATCAAGCCCACACGACACAGCTGAAAGGTGAGTGCGATACCTCCAAACTATCCCGCAATTCCACCCCTTTCAATAATATCATGCCTTTCAATTTTATTATTTTGCCGCATTCAATGGAAAAGCTTCAGCAACTGTTTTGGAAATCATGTAAAGCTTGGGGGGGGAAGCATTTCGGGGGGGTGGAGCATTTCCCAATCTGAACGAGAAGGGTACTTGGAAGAGCGCATCCCTCCACCAGGTTGAACAGATTACGATTTTTATCCCACTGATGGGCCAGATCTGGATCCGGACTTGAACCAAAATCTAATCAGCTTGTTCTTGTCACCTAACGAAATCTTCCACCAAGTTTCATCGAATCCATCCATAACTTTTTATGATATCCTGCTCAGACAGACAGCAGACAGACAGAGACAAACAGGGGTGAAAACATAACCTCCGTCCATCTTTGCTGCTAGTCTGGTGTTGACTTATCGGTTAAGGATGGTTAAGGTGTCTGGCATAAGATCTTAGGGTTTTGAGTTCAAGCCCCTGTCAGATCATTAAATTAACACCAGGCGGGTTGACTCAGCCTGTCATCCTTCCCAGGTCGCAAAATGAGTACCAGCTTACTGGTAACAAGGGGCACTGCATCAGCGGCACAGTCAAGCCTCCAGAAATTGATGCAGCCACACAGCCACAGGCTGCAAACAAATAAATAAATGAAAAGCCTTCAGTGGGGGAGGTAATTACGTGGAGGAAAGATAATACTTGTGATGGAAACAATCAGTATATTATATGATGATGATGTAATTTATGGCTCATGTATTGAAACATATTTTCCATACTCAAGCTGCTGGAAAAACAGGTATTTCTCAACTAACCGCAGGTTAATTATTGCCATGAATAAACCTTGGACTACAGTTATTGATACACAGATGGCAACTCCATCAATATAACACTTTTGGTGCAACACTGGAAATCATAATGTTCCACGTCACGTCTGCAACTTGGAAAGTCTGTGGACATGAATGGGTGGGAAACCTCCACCAAATGGGTCAAAACTCAGTGTCCTCCTCCCTCCTGGTTTTCCTTTTCTCCAGTATCCAGCATCCTCCTGGTTAAACCTCCAAAATTCAGGCTGAGTGCACGCCTCCACTCTTTTATTCCTCGCTTCTCCCATCTATGGAACCGACTTCCAAAGACTGTTCTGTCTTTCTCTTCAAGCAAGCAGTGCACCACCGTCTCTTGTCGTCCCCTGTCCTGACCCATGATCTTTATTACCCCCATTAACCTTTCCGAACTCAACCATTTGACTTGCTACTTTCAGTGTTTCCTTCCCACCTCTCTTTCCTGTTATCTTGTTTGATGTTTGTCCCACTGTCAGTTCTACCTTGCTCTTACAGGAGCTTCACTCCAGTAAATAATTTTTCTTTCGATTAAAAAAACCAACACAACTCATTATTAAGGTGAAAATTAGAAGCTGTGATCGCACTGGGGAGAGAAGCAACACTTTGTCGGATCCATCCCCACCCTCGAGGGAGGAGAGAGCTACTGCCCTCATTGAGGACAGAGCGACTGCCCTCATTGAGGACAGAGCGACTGCCCTCATTGAGGACAGAGCGACTGCCCTCATTGAGGACAGAGCGACTGCCCTCATTGAGGACTGAGCGACTGCCCTCATTGAGGACCGAGCGACCGCCCTCATTGAGGACCGAGCGACTGCCCTCATTGAGGACCGAGCGACTGCCCGCATTGAGGACCGAGCGACTGCCCTCATTGAGGACCGAGCGACTGCCCTCATTGAGGACCGAGCGACTGCCCTCATTGAGGACCGAGCGACTGCCCTCATTGAGGACCGAGCGACTGCCCTCATTGAGGACCGAGCGACTGCCCTCATTGAGGACCGAGCGACTGCCCTCATTGAGGACCGAGCGACTGCCCTCATTGAGGACCGAGCGACTGCCCTCATTGAGGACCGAGCGACTGCCCTCATTGAGGACCGAGCGACTGCCCTCATTGAGGACCGAGCGACTGCCCTCATTGAGGAGAGAGCGACTGCCCTCATTGAGGACAGAGCGACTGCCCTCATTGAGGAGAGAGCGACTGCCCTCATTGAGGAGAGAGCGACTGCCCTCTATATATCATTGAGGATATCTAGAGTTAAAACAAATTTGACCTCAACAACCCAGCAAACCACCCAGATTGACCCGAGCAACTACATCTGTAGAACCAATGCCTTGCAACAAAGGATGGTCCATTGGATGGGTCAACATGTATGTATCGGTATGTGTGGATTCCCAGTAAATGCAAACTTTATTTTCCCAGTCCTCCCTTCACATTGTCGTTGCATTCTTGAAAAATGTGACTTTAACTGACAGGACTTTAAGTGAATCCAATTTCCCCATAATAATTAATGTAAATAGGGGGGGTTAGGTTAGGTTCCACGAAAAAAAACAATGTCAAATTGTGAACATACCCCGTGGGAGTTCATTCGTACATCTCTCAGGTGAGTGATAGCACGGACGACGGATAGTTTTGAAATTTGGTAAGATTTTCATCGCATTAGAAAAAGAAACCAGAACACCTCACAAGAGTGAGGCTAGTTTCATATCATCATTTGGGACTTAATTTTGCGTTGGGCATCGCCCAGCGCATTTAATTATCTTTTTTTAATAACAATTTTAAGAAAGTGGACCGAAAGGGTCGTTTCTTGGCTCAAAGGGCTGGAATCGAACTTCGGGCTCAGCTAATGCCTGGGGAACGGTCTCCAGAATATACCTGTCAAATTTGGTTCGGTTTTGTTTATGAACAACCGAGAAAAAGCAATTTTTAAAAAACGTGTCGAGAGGGCCATTTGTTAGCCCAAATGGCCACAATCTCACTTTGGGCTCAGTTATTGCCTGCAGAGTGACCTCAAGAATATACCTGTCAAATTTGGTCCTGTTTCTTTCACGAATAACCGAGAAATAGCAATTTTAAGAAAATGGACTGAAAGGGCCGTTAATCGGCCCAAAGGGCCGGGATCATACTTTGGCCTCAGTTAATGCCTGGGGAATAGTCTCTAGTCTCTAGTATATACCTGTCAAGTTTGGTTCGGTTCCCTCCACTAATAACCGAGACAAGCTGGTAGGCGACATGGGTGGTCGCTATATAATTGCATACTCGTCATTCAGTTTTTGACGGATCGGGTTGAAAATTTTTGACAAAGAGGTTGATTATAATTATAATGCGCATAAAAGTGCGGAAGGTGATTTTTGATTTTCGAAAAATATATATATAAAAATATTTTTCGGGTTTTTTTCAAAAATTTCAAAGTCCCGTTGCTAGGCAACGGTGGCGTCCATAGCAACGGTGCTAAAAAGCATACAACTAGATCCTGGTATGAACCTACCCGTCAAGTTTCATCAAAATCGGTTGACTCCTCTGGCCCCCAGAGCCGTCCATTACAGACATACAGACGGAAAACCTGAGAATAACAGTCGTTAAGCGACCACCCAAAATAACAATTTTAAGAAAATGAGCCAAAAGGGCCGTTTCTTGGTCCAAATGGCCGGAATCGCCATTAGAGCTCATTAATGCCCGGGGAATGGTCTCAAGAATATACCTGTCAAGTTTGGTTCAGTTCCGTTCACTAATAACTGAGAAATAACAATTTTTAATTTGTTTTTAAATTAAAATTTTAATTTGTTCAGAGTACCGGAGATGACTCGCCTGCTCTTTGCGTGAAAGACACCACACTCGATCTTTGACATCCACCCAACGACCACTACTGGCAGACAAATCCAACAAGATAACCGCTTAACGAGAGCCTAGCCGCACCAACGTCCTGCCTCATTGCCCGTGAGAGTTGGGCTACTCAATCCAACAACTCAGAGTAGGATCAAGAATCGAACCCTAACAAGACAAGGACGAATTGATTAGATTTTGGTGAAAATCCAGATCGTAGTATTTTTTTTTTAGAGTGATTCTTCACCATTGAGAGATATGGCAAACACGATATTATAACACAATATCTCAAAAAGTTATTGACGGATTGGGACGAAACTTGGTGGACACGTTGGGTGTGTGATTGGGTAGAATGGATTAGACTTCGGTGAAGATCCGAAGTTGATGCGAGAATTTTTGAAGTGATTCTTTGGATGTGAAGGTACGACAAGTCCTCGCTTAACATCGTCCCGGTTAACATTGTTATTTGCAAAATCGAAGATTTTTCAACTATATTGGTCAGTCGATTTTGTTTTTGTCTGTTTGTTTGTTTGTCATTCGCCTTCAGCTCACAATTCCAAACCGATCGTCATGAAACTTTACCAAGCCGTTGGGGCAGTCTCAACTGAGAAGCCTATTGATTTTGAAGTCAAAGGTCATCTTTAGGTCAGATTTCTAACATTGTCATTTCTAATCCGATTGACTTGAAAAATCAAACAGCAGTTGCACAAAGCATCACTGAATTGGGAAAACCAATTCTTCTTCTTCTTCTTTCGGCTGCTCCCGTTCGGGGTCGCCACAGCGGATCATCCGTATGATCCGCATAGTGATTTGGTACATGTTTTACACCGGATGCCCTTCCTGACGCAACCCTGGTCGCCTCTTACGACACAGGGATCTGGTACACCTATTTTAACCGGAGTATACACCGGCCCAGTATACTGGTACTCATTTGGCCGACCTCGGAAGGATGACAGGCCGAGTCAACCCCCTGGTGTTATACGACTTGGTATATATACATATATATATACATATATACATACATATACACACACATATGCAGTATATACACATATACACATATATATATATATATATATATATATATATATATATATATATATATTCAGTGGCCCAACGGGGCTTGAACTCAGGACTTTTTGGGTCCCAAGCCGCTGCCCTAACCACTGCGCCAACACCAGGCACCAGGCGCAGAATTGGGAAAACTAAATCTTTGAGGACAAAAGGTCAAAGGTCAACTCAAGGTCAAACTTCTAAAATCATCAATTTCAATCTGAAAAATAATCAATTTTCATCCGATTGACCTGAGCTTTGAGTAAGATTGTCAATTGTAATCTTAATGAAATGGATTAATTTGATGTATCCATGGAAACCTTTGGAGAGAGGGGGGTGGACTTGCAAGTATCGTGCTCTGCACGACGTCTTTTTCTTGTCTGTCTGTTTGTCTGTTTGTCACCTTCAGGTCACAATTTTAAACCGATCTTCACAAAGCTTCACCACATTGTACAGTTTGTCATAAGCAAGAAGCCAATTGTTTTTGAGGTCAAAAGGTAAGGTTAAAAGGTCAACATAGTTTGTCAACATAAAAGGTCAACAACTTAGGTGAGATTTCTAAAATCCTCAATTTTCATCCGATTGACATGAAATTTGAAAAGTATTTACATTTCAGGCCACTGAATTCAAATAGGCAATTATTTTTGAGGTCAACGTCATCCAAAAGGTCAACATAGGCCAAAGGTCAACAACTAAGCTGGTATTTCTAAATCCTCAATTTTCAATCCAATTGACTTGAAATTTGAAAAGGATTTACATTTCAGGTCACTGAATTCAATGAACACCTATTTTTTAGGTCAACATTGACCAACAGGTCAACAGAGGCCAAATTTCTAAAACTGTCAATATTCATGCGATTTCCTTGAAATTTGAAGAGGAGTTGCATATTTGCTCATTTAATTCATCCACCAATAATTATTGTTGAGGTCAAATTTGTTTTAAGGATTTTGCAGGTATCGTGTTCTGAACGACATCTTCTTGTTTTGTAATCAAGTCACTGATCTATGAGAGAACATACTCTTTTAATGTCGTTCACCGTTCTGTTATAAAGTTGTTTTACCTCTAATTTAGTACCAAACCAATCATACGGAAGACCAAATACTGTCCTGCATTGGAGTCATTATTAGGAATCAGGATAAATAAAGAGCAAATATGGAGTCATCAGGAAAAACCTGCATCGGTTCAGGTTTCAGATTTTCCTCGTTTTAATAAAGTTACAGTTTAAACTATACCAGTGTATAAGGCCACTCAGAGTACGTACAGTTCACGCCTTGTATACACCAAGTTGTGCATCGATAATATTGATGGGTCCTGGGCTGAAGTTCGTCGGGTGGACATGAATGGTATGTGGAGGAAGTTGTGGCCTGAATATGTCAATGACTTGAAAGGAGTTGAGGATGTCCCCGCTATGAAGAAACTTATCTTCGGCTTGGCTAATAAAGCTTGTTTTGATGAGGTGGAAGAAGCCGACATTAAGAAACTTCTGCAATCACACGTAGAGTGAATCAATGAAGATCTGAAGCAACTTGAGATGATGAGAAAAAAGCAACTCGAGATGACGATATTCAATTGTTTTATTTTATTTTATTTAAAACTTTTACTCTTGATGTAAATAATGTCTTTTGTTTGACGATATTTTTTTTTTCTGGAACCTAACCCCCCCCCCCCCATATTTACATTAATTATTATGGGGAAATTGGATTCGCTTAAAGTTGTTTCAGTTAATCACATTTTTCAAGAACGTAACTACAACGTTGAGGACTGGCTGTATAAAGTTTTCTTTTACTGGGAATCCACGAATACCGATCCTGACATGTTGTCCCATACAATGGGCCATCCTTTGTTGCAAGGCATTGGTTCGACAGAAGTTGTTTCTAGGGTCATGCTGGATGGTTTGCTGGGTTGTTGATGTCAAATTTGTTTTAAATCTATATATCCTCAATGATATATAGAGGGCAGTTGCTCTCTCCTCAATGAGGGCAGTCGCTCTCTCCTAAATGAGGGCAGTCGCTCTCTCCTCAATGAGAGAAGTCGCTCTCTCCTCAATGAGGGCAGTCGCTCTCTCCTCAATGAGGGCAGTCGCTCTCTCCTCAATGAGGGCAGTCGCTCTCTCCTCAATGAGGGAAGTCGCTCTCTCCTCAATGAGGGCAGTCGCTCTCTCCTCAATGAGGGCAGTCGCTCTCTCCTCAATGAGGGTAGTCGCTCTCTCCTCAATGAGGGCAGTCGCTCTCTCCCCAATGAGGGCAGTCGCTCGGTCCTCAATGAGGGCAGTCGCTCTCTCCTCAATGAGGGCAGTCGCTCTCTCCTCAATGAGGGCAGTCGCTCTCTCCTCAATGAGGGCAGTCGCTCTATCCTCAATGAGGGCAGTCGCTCTATCCTCAATGAGGGCAGTCACTCTATCCTCAATGAGGGCAGTCGCTCTATCCTCAATGAGGGCAGTCGCTCTATCCTCAATGAGGGCAGTCGCTCTATCCTAAATGAGGGCAGTCGCTCTGTCCTTAATGAGGGCAGTCGCTCTATCCTCAATGAGGGAAGTCGATTTATCCTCAATGAGGGCAGTAGCTCTATCCTTCCTAGAGGGTGGGGGTGGATCCAGAAAAGTGTTGCTTCTCTCCCCAGTGCGATCACAGCTTGTAATTCTTCACCTTATGAATGAGTTTGTCGTTTTTTTTTTTTAATCGACGGAAAAATTATTTACTGGAGTGAAGCTCCTGCAAGAGCAAGGCAGAACTGACAGTGGGACAAACATCAAACATGATAACAGGAAAGAGAGGCGGGAAGGAAACACTGAAAGTAGCAAGTCAAATGGTTGAGTTCGGAAGGTTAATGGGAGTAATAAAGATCATGGGTCAGGACGGGGGATGATAAGAGATGGTGGTGCACTGTTTGCTTGAAGAGCAAGACAGAACAGTCTTTGGAAGGTGGTTCCATAGATGGGAGAAGCGAGGAATAAATGAGTGGAGGCGTGCACTCAGCCTGAATTTTGGAGGTTTAACCTGGAGGTTGCTGGATACTGGAGAAAAGGAAAACAAGGAGGGAGGAGGACACTGAGTTTTGACCCACTTGGTGGAAGTTTCCCACCCATTCATGTCCACAGACTTTCCAAGTTGCAGACGTGACGTGGAACATTATGATTTCCAGTGTTGCACCAAAAATGTTTTATTGATGGAGTTTCCATCTTTGTATCAATAACTGTTGTCCAAGGTTTATTAATGGCAGCAATTAACCTGCGGTTAGTTGAGAAATACCTGTTTTTCCAGCAGCTTGAGTATGGAAAATATTTGTTTAAATACATGAGCCATAAATTACATCATCATCATATAATATACTGATTGTTTCCATCACAAGTGTTATCTTTCCTCCATGTAATTACCTCCCCCACTGAAGGTTTTTCATTTATTTATTTGTATGCAGCCTGTGGCTGTTTGGCTGCATCAATTTCTGGAGGTGTGGCTGTGCCGCTGATGCAGTGCCCCCTGTTACCAGTAAGCTGGTGGTCATTTTGCAACCTCGGAAGGACGACAGGCTGAGTCAACCCGCCTGGTGTTAATTCAATGATCGAAACAGGGGTTTGAACTCAAAACCTAAGATCTTATGCCAGACACCTTAACCATTCTTAACCGATGAGCCAACACCAGACTACCACCAAAGATGGACGGAGGTTATGTTTTCACCCCTGTTTGTCTGTCTGTCTGTCTGTCTGCTGTCTGTCTGAGCAGGATATCTCAAAAAGTTATGGATGGATTCGATGAAACTTGGTGGAAGATTTGGCTAGGTGACACGAACAAGCTGATTTGAGTTTGCTTCAATTCTGGATCCAGATCTGGCCCATCAGTGGGATAAAAATCGTAATCCGTTCAACCTGGTGGAGGGATGCGCTCTATCAAGTTCCCTTCTCGTTCAGTTTGGAAAATGCTTCCCCCCCCCCCCCCCGAAGCTTCCGGACATGATCCAGATTGCCATCTTGTTGCTTCTTTTTCTTGTTAATCTGTTGTATGCAGCACACACAAAAGCTACTGATGCAGTGCCCCAAGTAGGTTAGAGCAGGAATTTGGAATTTATTCATGGTGCCGGCGATAGCTCGCCTACTCTACACGAAGGACACCGTGGGGTCTTTAATGTCCACCAACTAATGCTGGCAGATGGATCACCCAGTTTAACATCCAGGTGCTCCTCTTTTATGTGGGTATTACATCAATGACTGCGCTGTCCGATGAAAAGACTTTGTCATCTGTCTGTCCCATCGCACGTTCTCATGTCTATGTGATTATTTGTCCTTGCATCGTTTCCACTACTTTTTATTCCTGTTAGAATTCATTTTTTTTTTTTCCTATTTGCTGTCCTGTCTGTCTCATCCCTTGTCTGCACATTCCTGTCTGCTCTTTTGTCAATGCCTTGGCTCTCAACCTCTTTCTTCGACCTTTGAACTCTGCTTCTAAAACCTCTTCAATTCAAAAGTATAAAGTATAAAATGCCGTAAAATGTACAAATACTTGCACATTATGAGTTGTTTACAGACACAAGTTATTAAATATTCCACAAAATTAAAAACCGGTCGCCAATTAATTACACGTTAATTAATTATTTTTGTGAACGCGTTTACCTGTCATGTTCACCGGCACACCAAGGAGCGCAGGGCAACCTGTTCACTGCTTCTCGGGCTTCTTGTAAAACCAACTACACGAACTCCAGCATTGTTCGACACAACTTATAACACCGCTAGTCAATAACCAGGGGATGGAAGAAAACAGGTGAACGAGAGGGGGAGGGGGGGAGGAGGAAGGGGGAGGAACGCGATATCGAGTCGTGTAGTTTTGTGGGGAGGTGTTCTCAGATCTACAGGAATCTAGAG
This sequence comes from Eptatretus burgeri, assembly GCF_056783735.1. NCBI lineage: Eukaryota > Metazoa > Chordata > Myxini > Myxiniformes > Myxinidae > Eptatretus > Eptatretus burgeri. The sequence continues at coordinate 132,242,620 of NC_140962.1, forward strand.
CTCCCACGACATTCAATAAACACTTGACCACATTGATCCAAGAAAAAGCAAGGAAATGTCGACGCGGCACGGCAATCTGGCCATCGAGCTCGTTCTACATCCACAACACAATCACAACCCAATGCACAAGCTGACTAAAGCACACTCACTCACTCACACCCTCCACGACAACAACTCCCCGTCACCACAAACGCAACAGGAGCCGACACTTCCATTGAATGTGAGGGTGGGCAGGAAGAGGAAACGAGGAAAAGGGACATCAAATCACAAACGACACATCAACAACCATTACAGGACAAGGATTTTTTTTGGGGGGTGGCGGGAACGGGAAGTTGGATGAGGCGGTTTAACGTTCGATAATTAATCAACCAACGGAGATCGACTGTCCAAATGAAAAGGGTATTCATCGAGCTCCGAAGTGTGACGTCACGTTGGCATGACAACGCACGGCCGGGTTCCACACTGTCGTAGATCTTTGGCCGCCGTCGCTCCGTGAGGGTGGCACAGACGATGAGGAGTACAAGGTTCGAAAGAAAAAACACACCGCGTGGGAAACCCGAACGGTGTCTCCTCAGACGTCCGCTTTTGGTGGGAAACCCGAACGGTGTCTCCTCAGACGTCCGCTTTCGGTGGGAAACCCGAACGGTGTCTCCTCAGACGTCCGCTTTTCGTTGTTAAAACTTCTCGATTTCTCCTTTCACATCAGACTTGTGAACAGTCGCAAACCTCTTCCCTTTTCCCATCCCTCTTTCCCACCCCCCCCTCCCCCACCACTCCTCCATATTCCGTGAAGTTTGCGGCTGGTCCAGCCTCAACCGGATTTTTTCGCCTAATTTATTAGGCACTCTTTGTTTGTTTGTGTATTTGTCTCTGTGTCTGTCTGTGTGTTTGTCTCTGTCACCCCACCCCTTGCGTTTGTCACCCCACCCCTTGTGTTTGTCACCCCACCCCTTGTGTCTGTGTGTGTGTGTGTGTGTGTGTGTGTGTGTGTGTGTGTGTGTGTGTGTCTGTGTATGTGTGTGTGTGTGTGTCTGTGTATGTGTGTGTGTCTGTGTATGTGTGTGTTTGTGTGTCTGTGTCTGTATGTGTGTGTGTGTGTGTGTGTGTGTGTGTGTGTGTGTCTATGTGTGTGTCTGTCTGTGTCTGTGTGTGTGTTTATGTGTGTGTGTCTGTGTGTGTGTATGTGTGTGTGTATGTGTGTGTGTTTGTGTGTCTGTATGTGTGTATGTGTCTGCATGTGTGTATGTGTGTTTATATGTGTGTGCGTGTGTGTGTGTAGGTGCGTTTATATGTGTGTGTGGGTGTGCGTGTGTGTGTGTGTGTGTGTGTGTGTGTGTGTGTGTGTGTGTCTGTCTGTATGTGTGTATGTGTCTGCATGTGTGTATGTGTGTGTGTGTGTGTGTGTGTGTGTGTGTTTATATGTGTGTGTGTGTGTGTGTGTGTGTGTGTGTGTGTGTGTGTGTGTGTGTGTGTGTGTATGTGTGTGTGTGTGTGTGTGTGTGTCTCTGTCTCTGTGTCTGTGCGTCTTTCTCTCTGTGTGTCTCTGTCTCACACACACAGACATGCACACACACAGAGACAGAGACACACAGACACACACAGAGACACACACACAGAGACAGAGACAGAGACACACACACAGACAGAGACAGAGACACACACACAGACACAGACAGAGACAGAGAGACACACACACTGTGTGGAAATAAGGAAACAGGATTGTGTACTGCAGAGTGTTGTTCGCACGGTGTCATTCTAATAGATGCTGTGATGCTCCATCACGCTGGTGTAACACGAGGTCTCTCGTCGCAGTTGGTTCGTTCGGCATCAGTGTGCCGACTTCATCACCGGATGGTGCGTTGTCACGGCAAGGATGTCGTGTGGCCGGCTGCTTGTTTTCGTGGATGACAACTCTGAGATCTTCTCTTCCGTCTTGGTTTTTGCTTTCAACAGCTGTTTTCATGTTTCTGACGTATTTGTTGTTTTCATGCAATAACTCTGTGAGCTTTGTTACGATGTGTGGTTTCATACCAGTGCCGATGGCCAAACGTGCTTCATGTTCGGCTCGTCTGATGTCATTCTATCTGTGTGTTTGTGTCTGTGTGTCTGTACGTGTGTCTGTATGCGACCGCAGTTTCTCGACGACTGCCTGTCCAATCGGATTGAAAGTTGCCAGGAATATTGCCGGGGACCCGCGGATGTGCCTTTTCAAGGTTTGATATTAATCGGACGAGCGGTTCCCAAGTTACAGCCATTTATCTGTCGACCAATGACAAAACACGGCGCTATGACGTCACGAATGACGTCACAATTAATGTTTACAATTATTATTTTTTGCACGATTGACGGTCCGATCTGATTGAAACTTGCCAGGAATATTGCTGGGGACCCGCGGATGTGCCTTTTCAAGGTTTGATATTAATCGGACGAGCGGTTCCCAAGTTACGGGCATTTATCTGTCAGCCAATGATAGGACACGGTGCTATGACGTCACGAATGACGGCACAATTCATGTTTATTTATTTTTTGCACGATTGACGTCACAATTCTTCTTCTTCGTTCGGTATGACGTCACAATCGAGGCTGGGGACCTTAGTATGTGCCTTTTCAAGGTTTGATATTAATCGGACAAGCGGTTCCCAAGTTACGGCCATTTATCTGTCAACCAATGACAAGACACGGTGCTATGACGTCACGAATGACGTCACAATCGACGCTGGGGACCTTAGTATGTGCCTTTTCAAGGTTTGATATTAATCGGACAAGCGGTTCCCAAGTTACGGCCATTTATCTGTCAACCAATGACAAGACACGTGTGAGAGAGGAGCGAGAGAGGAGGGAGGAGAGAGGAGGGGTGAGACTAGGGGGAAGAGAGGGAGGGAGAGAGGGGGGTGTCACAATTCTTCTTCTTCATTTGATATGACGTCACAATTGACACTGGGGACCTGAGTACGTTTCCCAGGTGTTTCCCAAGTTATGGCCATTTATGATACGGTTGGTCCGATCCAATTGAAATAATGCCCCAATCCAGTCGTTTACGAGAGTGAAGGAACGAAGCTGCACCTACGGGCCCGCACCAGTGAAATAAATTCGCAGAAACTGTCGAGGCGTATTGTCTTGCGGATGGAGACTTACAATTTTGTGACACACTTGACCTTGGACAGTAAAATTGGGATCCCATCCATGAATCTGTCATCTGGTGCAGCCAAAGCTCGTCATTTGAAATGCACTATTATAAAGACGTACGTTCTGAAGGAAATGGTCGGAATCATTATTTGTTCCGTTGAGCAGTGACAGCAGATATAGAGGAGGCGTTGGAAATAAATCCAATTGGATTTTTCCACTTGCACAGCAAAATCCTGGTGGCTCGCAAGGGAATTTTTTTACCACACAGTCGTTACATGCTATTTCCATTTCTCCAATATCTGTTTCAAGGAAGACACACATTTTCATCATTCGTGTAGACTCGTGGGACCGCTGGCAACTGCAGCTGTCATCTTGCGTTCCTTTGTGCACAGACTTCTGGTAATCGCTGGGAAATTCTTCTTCGTTTCGGTGTTCTCGGCATGTTCGCACCTGGAAACATGTACTGTTTCTGTGTATGTAAAACATGTAAACATGTAAAATGAATTAGTAATGTGCGTTTCAATCAACGGATTTTAGTTTTTGGAATATATAGCCCCCCAGATTATTTTGGGTCCATGGCCTTTTCATGCACGTGTATGGCCTGAATGATGGAGAATTACCAGTGCTGCAGTGGGATTTCCCAGTGCTGCAGTGGAATTTCCAAGTAATGCAGTGGAATTTCCAAGTACATACTGCAGTGGGAATTCTAAGTACTGCAACAGGAGTACCAAGTGTTGCAGTTGAATTTTCAAGTGCTGCAGTGGGATTGCAAAGTGGGATTGCAAAGTACTGCAGTGGGTCTTCCAAGTACATAAAAGTGACTTACCGGAATGTAGTAAGATCTTGCAAACGCACAAACTGATTTTCTGGTACAATCTCACTTGATGGTCAGCTAAAAAGGAGAGTGAATAACTTTGCTTGTATTTTACTTTATTTGGAGCAGGAAGACTCCACCAAACAGGGTGTAGCTGTACAATTTTTACTCAGGAGTGACTGATTGAGTTGAGAGTCAGAGGATAAAGAAAAAAATCTTAGCTTGACAATTTGAGGATGGTAGTATAATTTGAGTCAACTAGTGCAGGCTCGTACGTGCATGTCCGTAGGTGCGGGCCCGTAGGTGCATGCCCGTGCGTGCCTGGCCATACGTGCGTGGCTGTACGTGCAAAAAAAATATATTAATTGTGACATCAATAGTGATGTCATAGCACCGTGTCCTGTCATTGGTTGGCAAATAAATGGCTGTAACTTGGGAACCGCTTGTCCGATTTATATCAAACTTTGAAAAGGCACATCCTCAGGTCCCCAGCAATATTCCTGGTAAGGTTCAATTAGATTGGACCAGTGGCTGTCAAGAAACGGCGGTCGCAGACATACACACATACAGACAGACAGACAGACACACACACAGAGATTGCTGGAATTATAGATAGACTAATGCGGGCCCGTAGGTGTGGGCACGTATGTGCAGCTTCGTTCCTTCAATTGGAGCCTTGAATATACAGCTTTCAAACCTTGGGAAACAGCTGAAACGTATGAAGAAGAACGATATCAAACCTTGAAAAGGCACATACTCCGGTCCCCAGCGTCAATTGTGATGGCATATCAAACGAAGAAGAAGAAGAATTGACGTCAATCGTGCAAAAAAAAAAATTGTGACGTCATTCGTGACGTCATATCACCGTGTCCTGTCATTGGTCGACAGATAAATGGCGGTTACTTGGGAACCGCTTGTCCGATTCATATCAAACTTTGAAAAGGCACATTACCACCACCCCAGCAATATTCCTGGCAAATTTCAATCAGATCGGACCGGTGGTTGTCGAGAAACGGCGGTCGCAGACACACATACAGACAGACAGACAGACAGACATACACACAGAGATTGCTGGAATTATAGATAGATTAGACAATTTGAAGTTGATTTCAGGCTGAGAGTGATTGGATCAGAAAAGTATGCTGGTAAGCAAACCACCTGCATATTTTATTGTACTTTTCAAATGCAAACCTGAAAAACTACTGAATACAACACTGTCCTTTTGCACTGTTGACTTCAGATCAAGAGCAAACTTAACCTGCATCTTTTTTGCACTGTTCAAATGTTATGCAAATCTGCATCTTTGTTTCGCTGTTTAAATGTATTGCACTGTTGAACAGTAGCTTGCTGGCTTTAAGGATAAGGCTTAAATGAAGGCAAGCTAGATAGCAATCTTTTTTTAGTTTTGGCTTTTTAGTTTTGGCTTTGTTCTTCTATTGTCTACAAATAAAGGTGTGTAGGGGATGGTTATGAAGTGCAAGTCAGAAAAGGATAAAAAAAATTACTCACCTGCATGAATGCGAGGAAACCTCATTGCTCATTCCATCGATAAAAGAAACATTTTTCTGTCGATAATCACAATTTTCAATGAACGTGATAGGCGGCTTTACTTTCTTATTCAATGAAAGTGGTAATGCTTTTACTTCCGTCTTAAGAGCATTGGGTGTGCCCTGCCCATTTTCACCCCCAATATTCACAATAGATAATAGTTAGTTCATAATGAAAGTACATCAAGCCACCTCCCGATAGTAAACTAAATACCTGGCAATTTTCAGGAGGATACGATTTGATTTGACGTCGCAAAACGGGAACAAAATTCGGCGTTTCTCTCTTATTGTATAGATGCTTAATGACTGAACACACACACAACAACAAACTTATGTCAGAACAGCTGTACACACAACGACACAACAGAGTTTGTAAAGTAATCTGCTGGCACATCTGTAAAAACATGGAAGTACCTCCCACTCAACATACAAACTAATGTTCCCATCGAGCGTGAACATCAAAAACAAAGCATTGCAACAGAACTACGGAACTAGCGTTGCGACGGAACTACTTTACACTTGAGCTAAAAACCATCCCTGGGAATATTATTACAAACGAACTACAGTTGGAAGTTGTCCAGGGCTCAGCGACGATCCTGAAGAGGAGCCCTCGGCACGAACTTTTGAGAACAGAAAACTTCACAGCTTGGTCCATGAATCGTGACCCCTTACTGATATGAAGGTGGACACACATACACACACACACACACACACACACACACACACACACACACACACACACACACACACACACACACACACTTGAATGATATCAGCAATTTTTGGGGAATCAGCAGGTTGGAGTTAGTGTGATTATCGACTACAGTACGTACTGTAAACAACCCAGAAACCTTGAGTAACTTTCACCGAAAAACAACGTTATATTTACATAGACGTTTCAGGGAGATATTCACAAACATTATTCTTTATAAACAGCTGCGTGTGACGAGTGGAAAAATAAATTGGCTGGGTAATTCAGAAAATACGTTAATACGGCAAACGGCCCTGAAATCAGGTGTGATCAAATATATTTTGCTTTGAAACTCATAAAGAGAAACGTATAACCTTTGTAAAGAAATCTGATAACCAAATGATTTAAAAACAGGTGTGAGGACAAAGGAAAACCTGAAAGAACCTCCATAAGATACTGGATGAAACTTTGCCACCACGGCACCCGTAACAGGCATGGCACGTCCACACACCCACGGAGAGTCCGTACAGATCCAAATTTACCCATATGTACCACGTCCGTGTGTGCTGCAAATGTACCTCTACCTTCTAGTAACTGTCGACTGTACATCCCGATCAGGACATGAACTGCACTGTGCACCTCATTAAGTGGCGTAAGTACTCAAGCACTCCAACAGAACGCCTGGCTTGAAGGCAAGTGATTACCAATTGCCCTCGATACAACTATGCACCTGGAAACACCCGTGCAATATCCGAATTGGATAAATCAACACTTTTTTCAGTCGGAACTGCTGATACTTTGAAATCTGGAGCTTACATTTTGTAATTCTCCTTCGTTTAAGCGATTCTCTCGGTTGTTCATGTGCTCAAATTAAATAAAGCCACAAACACTGGCATCTCCAGGTGTTTATAAACATTGCGATATATCCAGTGATTCGTACCTATGATGAACAGGCATTCGATAATATGAGTGAGGAAAGTGAAAAGAACTACTTCGTTGTTCAGAAATTGTTGCGGCTTGTTCCAAGTCAGGGCATGGTTGAACAGGCCAAAAAGATAGCGTCTTCAGACCCCAGCGAGGTTACCCAGGAACCTCAATCTTAAGACCCAGAGAACGAGGTGGTTGAGGATCGCCTGATGAAGGATATTATTAAATAATGCCGTTAATTATCTTCAAAATGGGTGTTTTAATTAACCCAAACTCCCAATTTTCACTCTTGCATTTCCTTGGAGTTTTCTTGGTATGCATGCTTAGTTTCAGGCTGCTCGGTTTTATGGTTTTGGAGTTATGGAGGACACACACATATATACACACACATGCACGCGCACACACACACACGCACACACACACACACACACACACACACACACACACACACACACACACACACACCCTTTTATTAGTACTAGTGCGGGCCCGTACGTGCATGCCCGTACATGCGTGGACGTACGTACAAAAAAAAGAACAAGAATTGACATCAATTGTGACGTCATAGCACCGTGTCCTGTCATTGGTTTGGTAAATAAATGGCCATAACTTGGGAACCACTTGTCTGATTAATATCACATCTTGAAAAGGCACATCCACAGGGTCCCAGCAATATACCTGGCAAGTTTCAATTAGATCGGACCAGTGGTTGTCGAGAAACAGCGATCACAGACAGACAGACAGACAGACAGACAGACAGACAGACAGACAGACACACACACACACAGAGATTGCTGGAATTATAGATAGATAGATGAGTGTTTTATATTAGTATAGATCATTATAATGAAAACGTACCTTGCTCTGTTTTAAAATGCACATCAACTCAGAGGTGATGTTCAGTGCATTAAAGTGTACGTGTACAGAAACATCTTTGGAGTGTCCATGTATTTAATTAATAAATATCTCTCAGGAATTTCCCTGGCCTCTCGACGAATTAATTACGGAAGCAGGTATTTCACGACCAAGCCAATTTTAATGTTTATTCACTTCACATAATACAGGATGTGGATTACATGTCCATCAGTTTATTTATAAGCCTTGAAAAGTCGGGTGAAAACCAAATATATCTGCTACAAGTGAGCCCACCACGATGGCGCTTGGTGGCTATAAATTTGCACCGCTCATAATCTTTCCAGTCTGTATGGCAGTGTGTGTGTGTGTGTGTGTGTGTGTGTGTGTGTGTGTGTGTGTGTGTGTGTGTGTGTGTGTGTGTGTGTGTGTGTCCTCCATAACTCCAAAACCAGGAAACTTCGCAGCCTCAAACTTTGCCTGCATACTAAGAAAACCAGAAGGAAGTGCACGACTGAAAAATAGGTGTTTCGGTTAATTAAAACACCCCTTTTGAAGATAATTAACGGCTTTATTTAATTACAAGCAAATACCACCTGTCGCTTCGCTGATGGGAATACGAAGAGGGTGGAGAAAAAGAGGGGAGAGGGAGAGAGAGAGAGAGAGAGAGAGAGAGAGAGAGAGAGAGAGAGAGAGAGAGAGAGAGAGAGAGAGAGAGAGAGAGAGAGAGAGAGAGAGAGAGAGAGAGAGAGAGAGGGAGAGAGAGGGTGTGAGGGGTGGAGGGGAAAAGGGAGAGGATGGAAGTGGAGTGGGGGAAAGGATGGCAGCATGGTGGGGGGGGGGAGGAAAGGGCAAGAAAACGTGCTCAAATAATGACATTTTCTTTTTAACCGGGTGGGAGCATTTAAAACCGGGTGGGAGTTCAATATAAAACCGGGTGGGAGCATTTAAAACCCACGCTATCTTCCTGGCAAAGGCATGCCTGCATGCTCGTACATGTAGCGACCTTTGCACCCCTCCGATCAGGTCACTCCAAATGTGATTCATACATGCTAAACTCTGAGGAAGCTGTTTTAAATTCAAAACTAAACCGTCAATCATAGAGTCCCCTTACCAGAGTATGAGAAGGTGAGATGAGGGGGAGGGGGAGGGGAACAAAGAGAAGATAGAAGAAGAAGAGAGAAGAAGAAGAGAGAAGAGGAGAGGGAAGGGAAGGGAGGGGAGGAGAGGAGAGGAGAGGTGGGAGCAAGGAGGAAGGAGGGGTGGGGGAGCTCGGAAGAGTGAGGAAGGGGGTGGAAGAGTGAGGAGGGGGGGTGGGAAGAGTGAGGAGGGGGTGGGAAGAGTGAGGAGGGGGTGGGGAGAGCGACGCCTCACCAAACATCACTATTCACTAAAGGAGGGGGGTGCGTGTAAGGAGGTGAGGTAAAGGTGTGGTGGCACAAGGTAAGGGAAAGGGGTGGCAGCATGAGGTGAGGGAAATAGGTGGTAGTGCAAGGTGAGGGAAAGGGGTGGCAGCGTGAGGTGAGCGAAAGGGGTGGTGGTGCAAGGTGAGGGAAAGGGGTGGTGGTGACACGAGGGGAGAGAATGGGTCCTGAGTTTGAGCCGCGTTTTCCGCTGAATTAACACCAGGTGGGTTTGACTCAGCCTGTCATTCTTCCGAGGTCGGCAAATTGAGTACCAGTTTACTGGTAGTGGGGCACAACATCAGCGACATCGTCCTGCCCCAACAAAATGATAGTGAGCCGGCAGCCAAGCTGTACGCAAGAAGAAGAGGATAGGGTGAGATTGAATGGCAGTCAGGTGAGGATGTATTGTTGTGGGGCTGGGTCTCGGTGGCGAGCACGACCGCTAGGTGGAGCAGTTGAGTCGTCTCCCACCGAACACCCGAAATTTAGGTTGTGACTCTTGGACAACTCCAAATTAAAGGTCACGGGTCACTGAGAGGACCGTGGTCGCTAATATTTCGACGGCGTGAGTTAGGGTCCACTTGTCTAACTCCAATTTACCTAAGTACTCACGCCGTACAACTACTGGGGAAACCACACCCTCGGCCGACTTTGTCCGAATTGAGTCGCTATCACCTATTCAGATCCGGCATAACTGAGCGGAAGATACCAAAGCCGCGCCAGACAAAATGAACAATTTACCGGCCCGTACGGCCTTACTAATTCTCAATACGCACCATGCTAGGCCAATGGAGGAAAGCACAGAAAATGAGCTGGTACATTTAACAATAGGGTTTATTGATAAGGGAGGGGGGACACAGAGAGCAGAGTTAAACCGACTAAAAGCAATGCAGGTATGTTCAAGGCACTTAAACAATTCTACTTGAAGACAGGCCCACACACAGACACACACCTAAAGAAATGGACCCCGTCAGGTCTTTAATGAAGGCTTCCAGCTTGAGGAAAGGTGAGCTGGAGACCAGAGCCTGTGCATGGACCTGTCCAGCTCATGTGGTCTTCGACGATCCGGCTCGGCAGGACTCGAACCCGCAACACGATGCCGCTCCAAGCACCAGGTACCACGCTCTCCAACCGGCCACGCACCAATCGACCAAGACCATGGAGAAGATCAGAGACGACGATGACCCAGGACCAGACGAACCAGCCGGCACCAAGACCCGCAACCCCCAAGACGATGATGACTTTATGACAGCGACCACGACCACGCTCTACGCTCCCATGCTGGTGTTCCTGTATATTCCTTTTTCCTCCAGGGTGAGAGAATCGCCATTTGAGACGATCTCCACCCTCATTGGACAAGGTGTCGTGGGAAAGTCTCCCTCTGTGGAAATCTCAACCCCATTGGCCGGGGTGCCGTGGGAAAGTCGCTCTCTGGAGCCATCTCAACCCTCATTGGCCGGCGTGTCGTGGGAAAGTCGCCTTCTGTGGCGTGATTGGACAAGGGGCACGTCCCTGTCTTCCTGGATGGAGTCCCGGTCTGAGGCGATGGAAATCTCTGCCCACATATGCGGCCGAACACACGTGGGCAATGGCGTTGGTGTGTGAAGTGAAGTGAAGGAGCTTTGTTATAAACGAAACTCCGCAGTGCACACATGTAATTCCCGTTAGACACAGGTAGGGGGCCCTAACTGTAAACACACACTTACCGATATAACTGTTCTCTAAGGACCTGAATGTTGAGTGCCCATGGCTGCCAGATTCGTAACACTATTACCCATACACGAACAGTGGGGTTGAGGAATGAAATAGAGGGAGACTTGGACAAATAAGGGTTCTGGCCAAGAATGAGATAGGAGAAGACACTTTGGGTGAACAAGATGGAAAAAGCTGCAAATTCTCAATTACAGAAGTAGAAAGAAAAACTGGAAACTCAGAAAGAGGAGGGCTTGCGTAGGCTCAATGGGGGCATAAAAGATCATGGTTTTCGATGGAGGTTGATCTGAGATTATAGTGAACAACAATATTGAGGTCCTAGAGGAAAGGATGAGATTAAAGAGGATGTGAAAGTTGGTTTCACAGGTCGGGTAAAAAAGAGATGAACGAATGAGTGGAGGTAAGCAGTGATCCTGTATTTAGGTAGTTTTACCAGAAGAGGGTTGATGGTGGAATGCATGTGACCTGCAGAAAAAAAAACGTAGGGGGACAAAGCATGGAGAGAGCAGAGGATGCAAGGTGGGGGGAGGGGGGGTTGAGAGATATTGAGAGAGACGCCGAGAGAGAGGTAGAGAGAGAGGAAGGGAGAGAGGTCGAGGTCGAGAGAGAGCACCGACTTGTCTCTGATGACAAAGTGATAGATCCATAGTCTCGGCTTCATCGTGGGAGATTTCAATGATCTTGAAGGCCTTGGTTTCTACGGCAAGTTGAGCAAGAGGTGAAGCAGGGGGGCCAACCGAGGGAGGGCAGTACTCCATCAAGCTGTGGATGAAGATCTTATGGTAGGTCGATAAATATTCGGTGTATATTCATTTTAAAATGGCTTGTGCATTCTTAGTGTTCTTTCTTGCCCATCGATTGTAGATTTTGCACACAAAGCCTGTGAGAGCGATGAGAGCAAATATTTACATTGCCACCCCCTCCCCCTCCGAACTCGAAGGCTCATGTATCTTCTTGCATATAGTAGCAATAATTTTCTTGGGGCAGGCTATGCCACTGATGCAGTTCCCTATACCAATACACTGGTATTCGTTACGCCGACCTCAGAAAAATGACAGGCTGATTCAACCCCACCTGGTGTGAATTCAGCAGCCAACAGGGATCGAACTCAGGATTGTAAGATCGCAAGCCAGCCACCTTAACCACTAAACCAACACCAGGCTTCGCTCATGTATTAGAACTGTGCAAGCAGAGGATGTGCACACTTGAACAGGAAAAGCACAGGTGGGTATGACATTTGAATTGACCAGGAACGATGCAGTTTGGAGCATACAAGCAGGAGTAAGTCAGGCTCGCCATTGATGTTCACTCAACTCTGAGCCATTGATGAGGAACTCGAGTCAAGTCCAGGAGGTGGAATTTCAAACTTTATGGCATAATTAATAGTTAGAGCTTCCACTTTGAATCTGGGAGATCGGCGGTTCGAATCATCAACGAGTCATACCAAACACTTTGAAAACAAGTGGTGCCAGGCATAACAAATCCCACCCATTTAAGGCATAAAGTCTTCGGACCCTACCGATCTTCACAAATATGCATTTTTCACTTTAGGAATGGGTTGGATTATAAGTGACAAATAGAATAAGGTTCACTATAAGCTTAGTTTGAAGTAAATCAGATCACATTTCCAACCTTGCCTCAAAAGCCAGTCGCCGACTGGGAATCCTCCGTCGTGCAAAGTCCTTCCTCGGCCCTCTTGAGCTCCTGACCACTTACAAAGCTTTCGTCCGTAGCCTGATGGAGTACTGCTCTCCCCTCTGGGCTGGTGCTCCTGCCTCCCACCTTTCTCGACTTCACGCTGTCGAAACCAGGGCATTTAAGATCATTGGCATCTCCCGCAATGAAGCTGAGTCTTTGGGCCTCTCACTCAATCACCGCAGGTTAGTCGGTGGTCTTTCTGTCTTCTACCGACTCCTCTCCAGCCTTGCCCCCCCTGCTATCTCTGCGATTTGTCCCAACTCCATTTCCACAGGGCGCTCAAGGTCCGCCAACAACCCCCTTCTGGTAAAACTACCAAAATCACGAATCACTGCTCATCTTCACTCTTTCATTCCTCTTTTTTCCTGCCTTTGGAATAAACTTCCTCACTCTATTCTTTCCCATTCTTCCCTCCAGGCTTTCAAAACAGCTGTTCACCACCACCTCTTATCTTCCCCCATCCAAATCCTCGATCTTTTCTACCCCCGATAATCCACCCAAGCCCACAGTTCACCTGTGTCTGTTCCCCAATGTTTTGTCCCTTCCACTCCCGCCCCTCTTGTATCATGCCTCCTTGCTGTGAGTTGTGTGTTCGCTCTCATACGAGCCTCGACCAAGGTACAGTATACAAAAAATAAAAAATAAAAAATAAAAAAAGATCATTTTTGACGAAGTTATGAGCGAAAAACGATTTTGATCTTTTCGTGACCGTGACCTTGACCTTTGATCCAATTGGACCCAAAAGTTAATGGGGTCGTCCAAGGTTCATTGCCCACCTGTGGATTAAATTTGATAGTGTTTGCTAAAGCAGTTTTGCCGTAAAGTTGCTAACAGACTAAAGTTGCCAAAGGATTCCAAAGGACAAACAAACAAACAGACAAACAAACCGGATGATTACAATATCCCCGCTCCCTCCCTCTCTCCCTCCAGGGGGTGGGATAATAATACGTGCTGCTTCCTTGATGCTCAGTATTTAAAAACGCAGAGAAAACGAACAAAACCATTGCACATACATGATGGGCCTAATGGCCTCATCCTGCATTGAAATTTCTTACAAGGGAACTCCTCTTAGAAAGCAGTGAGGTGGTTTTCCCACCTCTTCAGGATCCTTGAGAATTGTGACCTGAAAGGGGCAGAACCTTGATTTCACGTGACCTTTTCAACTCAACCTGTGCGAAAAACCTTGCAGCTGCAGACGCAAGTTCGACTGGAGGCCGATCCCTCTTGTGGTTCCTTGCACGTTTTCAGCCTGCATCAATTGTTGAGTTGATCACCTCCGTGGGATTGATCAGTTGGCAACATTCCACTTGTAATTACCACCCAGTTGTTCTTGTAATAGTTACAGCGAGCAGTTTTGAAGACTGGGTATGTAACAGCAATTAGTACTGTACATAGGTTACACATTGAGTGGGACAGGGCATATTTTCAATACTTTGATGGTGGGCAGGAAGATGCAACCACAGAATCAAATTGGCACAGTATTGTGCCAGGTTAATGTTCACACATCACCGCTGTAAGCAAGGCACCGTTCAATGAGCACTTGTGATTCAGGAATCCACAGTAGAAACGAGAGTTCATAGAACACCATACCCTGCACAGTCTTGAGAAACAAGGATGTGGATGGAGTCCATGAGAGGAAAATATGATTGGCCGTGATGACGTATAACATCCAGTTGACTCGTGTTGGATTTGAGGAATCTTTGTCCAATGCGCGTGAGTATTCATTTTAACACAAATGAACATTTAACTGACATGTACATGCACATACACACTAAATTACTGTATATTTAAGTAAGTTCCTTTGGTGCACATCTGATTGTCCAATGTTGGTTTCACTGCTTGTTTGTAGCACTGGTGGACAGTGCTGTTATGGCATTGCTTCCCAGAGAACAGCGTCATCTTGTGCAGCATCATCCAGCCAATTGATGTTGATCTCCACCTCTTTAAACTGTGGATTATTTGCCTTTAAGTCATACATACTGGTCCATGTCGTGAGCTTTGCAACTCAGCTTTATCTTGAACTTCATGTGGACCATCAGAGCTTGTGATGGCAACGGACCGAGGCAGAAGGTGCACACAGGTTTGATATCTGTGGGTACATGTACTGCAGGCCATTGAATTGCACATTGCTTTCCAAAAGGAAGTATCTCCATCTTCATGCATGGGATCCTCAGCAAGATCAGCCGAATTTCCAAAGGATTTAGGTCCCATAATTCTGTTGGGATATCCACAAGTTCCAAATTGTTGGCTTTATCCTGAGCAGACATTTTCCTTTGTCTTAGAGTACGATCAAAGGTTTTGCATGTATAGATTTTCTCCTTCACATTGGTATGCATAAACTTTGGTTGTAAGACTTCCTGAGGTGCTTTGCTGTACTTAGCTGATGTTGAATTACAGTTGAGTTTGTTGGTACATTAGATGATGACAGTAACTACATATGTAGTCAGGACCTTGCTTGGTAGCACCAATAAAAACATTAGACATATGAATTGTAATTTCGTGTACCAGACCTTTGCTTCAGCCATTGCTGCTCGGTTGTGTGGGCCTGGACATCTCGCCATCTCCTCTACTTCTTTTCAAGTGTTGCTTTGCGTTTCCAACTATGATCTATGATCTTTTTGTTCGTGAACCTTGCATTACAGGCACGATGGTCACCGTACGAAGCCGATGGGCCAAATGGAACAGTCCAAAGCTGACTGAGGATGCGGTTTTCGTCAAGATTAAGGCTTATCCATGAATTTGCGCAATTACAAACCTTCTGCCAACTCCACTTGGGGGAAATGACAATTTTGGAAATAGAGAAGAAAAAAAAAGATATACGAAACAAAGCACGATGCACTGCCATATTTGTCAAAATGCAGAAGCTCACAGTTATTCTACCCTCAGAGTATCAAAAGGCATGAATGCTGATTCTCATCATTTTTCTCATAATTACTCTGCCCTCAGGGCATGAATATCCCCCCCCCCTCCTCAAGTACTGTACTGTAAGTGCCAAAAAGGTGGTTTGTGTTCTCCAGTGTTCAAGTATATAATTAAAGTGAAAGAAAATAATGATTTTAAAGGTTGAAGGAAAAAAAAAATATATATATATATATATATATGTATATATATGTATATATCAAGTTTACCACCGTTGGTGCAGCAACTTCTACACCACCTTATTCAACACGCTACATTACTTCTTCATGCCTGTTGTTTGTGTCCATTATGACATCCTGAAAACAGTAAGTTTCCTGTTTGGAATGATTTTCAATTTTGTTTGACTGCCAGACAGGCAGAATAAAAATAAATAAATAAAAATCATACCCGTGTCCGAAGGAAGCAGTGCAATTTGGCGTTTCCTTCTCGTGATGCTAGGTAGAGAGAGTCCTCTCCTCCCCCCCCCCATTTTCCCCTTGTGTCAATTTAGCGTTTGCACTGCTTAAAAAAAATGTTTACGGATGAACATACCAAATATTGAAGTGGCTCCACCACTTAAAAAATATCTTAGTCCTCTCCGTGTATGTGCAATTGAGAGAAATTCAGAGCCAAAGTACTGATAAACTACACGTTTGTTTCAGATTCATGTTCCAATTTGTGTTCAAAACATTCAATTGAAATTAGGTTGTTCCTCCATCATAAAAGGACATTTGTAGACAGACAGACAGACAAAGTGAACCAATTGCTTAACCCCACTTTTCACTGCACGAGTGCGAGATAATAACCAGACTCAGTGTTGTTGTGGTTAGAGTGTTGGCAGTTTGATTATGACACTCGCCGAGCCATACCAGAGACTATAAAAACATTACATGTTGTCTACGTACATGTCTGGGCAGTGTTTGTCTCTGGACAGTGTTTATAGTATGACTGGTAGAAAATGGATTTCAGACATTATTTTGTTTCCATCTTCATTGTTATTCTATGCAGAATCATCTTGATGAGACGGATGAATCGCAATTAATGCTCCACCGCACATCTACCTTCCTTTCCTCTCACCTCATGCTGCCTTCCCTTCCCCCACCCCTCCTAATTCCCCCCCTCTCTCCCCCACCCCTCTCCCTCTCCCCTTATTTTTCTCCCCACTCTCAGTATTCCCGTCAGCGAAGCAACAAGTGGTATTTGCGAGCATGTAATAAATAATGGAACACAAGCATATATTATGTAACTAAGTGGGTTGTTGTTTAGCTACCCTATACCAGTGTTGATGCTTGGTGTTGGCTTAATGATTAGAGTGGTGGGCTTTGAATCCTAAGGTCCTGAGTTCAAATCCCGCTCAGCTGTTGAATCAATACCAGGTGGGGTTAACTCGACCTGTCATCCTTCCGAGGTCGGCAAAATGAGTACCAGCATGCTGGTATACTGCGTCGGAGTGGCGACTCGTCCAGGATTGTGCCCAATGGCAAAGGAGACTGCTGAAGCAGCACCAACGCTCTGCAGAGTATGGTCCCAATCTCCTCCTCCTCTTACACCAAGTCTTTTGTGGTGGGAAGACGTGTGGTGGGAAGACGTGTGGTGGGAAGACGTGTGGTGGGGGGGGAGAGTTCCACCAGAACTATAAAATAAGTATTCTGCACAATCTGCTTTGATCACCTTCAGGTGAGCTTGTATATTCAACTACACAAACATTTTGAAAGGGATAATCTATGATAGTGTGGCAACTTCGCATAACAATTGTGCATTTTGTGAGGAAAGCACCAAATTTGGCACACTAGTAGCCTATCATATTATGAACAGATTTGGATATTGGGCCATCTCAAATATTTTGATGGCAGTGGAAAATGGCTGCCACAGCCATCAGCGGCTGAATTTGAGATGGCCCAATATCCAAATCTGTTCATAATATGATAGGCTACTAGTGTGCCAAATTTGGTGCTTTCCTCACAAAATGCACAATTGTTATGCTATATTTAGCTAAGTTGCCCCCACTATGAATCCATGACAAAGTCTGTAAAGCAACACCAGCAATGGGTGGAGGTGTCACTGGAATTGTTTTGTATCCAAGTGCTTATCTCATCATTTTGTGACCCTAATTTTGTATTTGATGTACTCCAATGGCAAGAAAGAGCATGGATCTTTTAACATGAGTTTACGAATACCATACTCACCTGCCCTGAGGAAGATGGACGACATTTGCAAATGCCTTATTAAAATAAATGGAATGCTGTACTCATCATTCACCACTTCCAAAGTGAAATATCATTCAAGCACTTAAAAGATACTGTTACGTTGGAGGGGGTACGAATTAGGTCGTATGTTAAATTGGCATGGTCCACATGTTCATGTAGATTATAGCATTTTTAGCAGCGTCTCGTTTAGCGAACGCTGCTCTAAGAACGCGAGGCGTTGTTCTTCTTCTTGTGAAGACAAAACCTTTATATTCGGACTCGGCTCTTTTATATACACGATCCGGATCTCCTTAAATACTAAGCACTTGTACACAACCTCGCATTGAGGTTGCCTTTTGAGAGCGTCTATCATGAACTTTTAAATATATTCGGACATTTGCTTTAAAGTTTCGAAAAGTTCACGTTACTATTTAAAGATTATTCCATTTAATGTGTTGTAAATTCGTAAATACATTATTTATTTCGTAAATACACTATATTTAGTAAATACACTATGTCGGGTCTCGCTATTGGATTTATCAAGGCACGTGACAAAATATCGGAAGTTTTTATTTTTTATTTTTTAGCAGACAAAACCTTTAGGACGCTGCTCTTGGACACATTTGGCCTTGTTTTGTAACCAGTGACCCGTTAGAGCCAAGTTGTCCTGTTCTTTTGTATGCCGTGAGGGGTGGTAGTTGACACAGCGATTAGATAGGAAAGTGTAATTCGCACAAGTCCTCTCTGTAAAACCAGACAGGGTGTTGTACCCTCTGCCCTCCCCATGCTTTGTCCCCCCCCCCACAGGTTTCTTCTGGTGAAACTCCAAAAATATTACTGTTCACCTTCACCCATTTATTTCCATTTCTCACCACCTGTCGAACCAACTTCCACATTCTCTTCAATCTCATTCTTCCCTCCAGGTCTTCATGCCAACTGTTCACCCTATATGCATTTTGTGTTGTTCAAATCTCATCCCCATCCAAAACCATGATCTTTTCTACATCCATTAAACAACAACCCCCCCCCCATCCCCTCCAAAATTTTTGCTTCTGTATCCATCTTATTCACCCCCTGCATTCTCCTTCACCCCCACCTCCATTGTTGTCAGTTTCCATCTATTTTGTCCTCCTGCCCTGCTGTTGGCATTTCCCCCTTCTCTCTCTGCTGTTCCTTTTGTTGTGTTGCGTCCTGATCTGTTTTGTTCTCACTCTTCCATGAGCCTCGACTGTATACAAAAGGCACCCAGGCAAGGTAGGAGAGAGGGGTGCATTTAGATGTCTTGGTTCACGTTTGGGCTGATAAACCTGGCAAGCATGGTGGGTATTTCAATACCCCCAACATGACCTGAGGGAGGCCTTTGTCCTCCAGTGGACCGAAAACAAGCTGACCCAATGATGCGATGAATGCAGAAGGCAAACAGACTTTTGAAATCTCTTCACTATAATAGCTGCACGAGATAATATTTAATGATATCATTTATCTCCTATAATAAACAATCATGCGCAGACCAAAAGAAAAACATTTACTGATTGGAATAAAAGAAAACTTTTTACTTAAAAAAAATAATTTTTTTATTTACTGTAATTAACATGAATGATCAGATCAGGACAATTTTTAAATATATTTCAACAATGTCATTTACAGTACTTCGTAACTCCATCTTAAGCGAAAGAAAATCCTTTTTCATTTTTATTTTTCAAAACAAGCCTCCGACACCAGTCCCAAACTCACATTATCTTCTGATTATTTCCTAGGATTTCAATCATCAAAATCAGGAATGTCCGCGTAGGAATAGCCAGGCCTGCCACACCAAGCAAACCAGGCAAGCCGGACGTGGTATGCCCCGGGCAGGAAAAGGAGGAATCCCAAAATGAGCACCGGCCACGTTCGGTCTGAATACTGCAGAACAGTTTCCATGCACATGCACACACACACACACACACACACATATATATGTATACTGTGTACAAAATCCTGAGCGACACGGTGAGACTAAGATGGACACCGATAGATTTCATCATGCTCAGCTTGCTCAGCAACAGAAAAAAAGAGTCTAAACGTTTCTCCCCTGAAAAAAACCCTAATAATTTCAGATCCAAAAACTTTTTCTTTCTTGCAAAAGAATAGAAAGTTATTTGTATGTTTTATAGACTACATAAAGGCATTCGATAGAGTTAAACATGACAAGCCAATGGAGATAATAAAAACAAGCAGCTGATAGTCTTGTTTCCCCACCTCTTGGGTGGTACAAAGAATACATCTGTGTAACATGAAAGCTAAATTTTGAACGGTTTTTGAAATGTCGCGTGCACAAAAAGTAGATGGACAGATGATCAGTCGGTCGGTCGGACGGAGCTCATTTTAATGCCCCCCGTCCCTCGACCTTGTCAGAGGGGTGGGGGACAAAAAAGTGAGAACAAATGTTGCTGAGACTATAAGTTTTGAAGTGCAGAAACGAGTCTGACAGGGCTGTATTCTTTCACTACCTCAGCCAATGAAGGTGGACAGACGCTATGTTTTCACCCATTTGTTTTGTCTGTATGCAGGATATCTCAAAAAGTTATGGACAGATTCAGACGAAACTTTGTGGACAGGATGGGTGTGTGACAAGGACGAATTGATTCAATCTTACTTAAAGACCGGATGCGGACACGAGAATTTAATTTTTTTTCAAGCGATTCTTCATCATCGAGAGAGACCGGGCCAAAAAGAATATCCATCCATCCATCCATTGGGACCATACTCTGTGCAGAGCGTTGGTGCTGCCTTAGCAGTCTCCTTGGCTATGGGACACAATCCTGGACGGGTCGCCACAACGACACAGGATACCAGCAAGCTGGCACTCATTTTGCCGACCTCGGAGGGATGACAGGCAGAGTCAACCCCACCAGGTATCAATTCAACAGCAGAGTGGGATCTGTACTCAGGATCCGAGGAACTCCAGCCCACCACCCTAACCATTAAGCCAACACCAGGCATAAAAACAATATAAAGCATGATATTTCAAAAAAGTTATGGATGGATCATGACAAAAACTTGCCGGACGAGTTGGGTAGCTGACAAGAACAAGCCGATTGTATTTTGGTGAAGGTCCACGTGCAGATCCGGCCCATCATTGGAATACAAAACAAACTGTTCAGCCTGGCGGAGGCATGTGCTTTATTGAGTGCCGTTCTCGTTTAATATGTATAGCGAATAATTAATACAAGACGCATTGCAAAACACCCCAATCATAAAAGTAAATAGTGATGTTATTACAAATTTCAGGAACGCAGATGACACTGCAGTGATTGCCAACACTGAATAAGAGCTGCAGCTCAAGACTGACAACATAAATAAGGCTTACAAAGAGTACGGAATGAAAATTAAGTGCCAAAAAGACAAAAGTTATGGTCTTTGGCAAAACACCAGGTATGAAAGTTACCATCAGGTCCGAAAGTCAAGTTCTGAAACAAGTTTCAAGTTTCACATATCTTGGAACTTGTGTACCAGAGGATGGAAATTGTCGAAGAAATCAGAAAGAGAATCGGAATGGCAAAGAGTGCTTTCTAGGACATGAAAGAACAAGAACGGCACTCGGTAGAGCACAAACTGCACCTTCACCAGGCTGAACACTTTACGTTTTGTATCCCGCTGATGGGCTGGATCTGGATTCGTACCTGAACCGAAATCTAATCTGCTGGTTCTTGTCACCGAACCAACTCATCCACCCAGTTTTGTCACAACCTTTTCAGATACCATGATACATATTGTTTTTAGCCCTATCTCTCTCTCAAAGGTGAAGAATCACTTAAAAAATTCTCGTATCTGCATCCGGATTCGGATCTTCACCTAAATCGAATCAATTCGGCCTTGTCACACACCCCATCCTGTCCACCTAGGTTCGTCTGCATCCTTCCACAACTTTTTGAGATATCCTGCTGGCAGACAGACGGGTGAAAACATCCTGCTCACAGACACACCTGCGGTGGCAGAGGTGGAAATGATCATTTGTGCACAATTACACCACATTTGTGCAAACATGGCGTTCTGCACAAACTTTTTCCCTGAACCAACTGGTTCTAACCGATATCCAAACCTGGCAGAAGGCAGGCAGTAGTCATTACTGACTCAGATGTGTACCTTGGAATCGATGATGCCTGTGAGCAAACAAGCACCGATAACAATGAGGAGGGAGCCCAGCAGAAAGAGAGCAGTAGCCATGGCGATGGCTTTGTAAGGGACACGTGGAGGAGGACGCTTGAACTGTTCAGGGAGATAGGGTAGGCTATTATGAGGAGAGACAGAAATGGCAGCTCTTTCAGAAATTATTTCAACTTTAATAATTAAGAGGACAGCTGTAGCATCAGCCCCCCCCCTCTGCCCTCAATACCCCACGTAAACCATGATCACTGCATGCTGAAAACTCAGATGATGTCACAAGTACAAGGACACATGAGTGGAACACTTCACAAGATCATTAATTAGCCATAGCAATGGCTCAGTCAGTAATCTATCCCCACAAACATGACGCATCATGTAACCGGGTATCCTTAAACAGACAAACTCTGTCTCCTACCTGCAGATCTATGTAGCCATCGTGGTTGGCCAGAGGTTCATATTTGACTTTGAAGGGAGCGAGGCCAGGTGGCCCATTCCGCCTCGACATCGTGTACAGCCTGCCGAATAAGCAAAGCATGACAACACAGCATGACATGACAAGTTTCAACTTAAAGGGACACTGTGGTTACATTTTAACCATCTCCATGCTAAGAAAAATCTCGAGCTGTAGTTAAAAGAAAGAGAAAGAAAGAAAAAGTAATACTCTTTTATAGGCCAACCATCCGAGGCACGCCACACAACCAGTTACATCAATGGGAGGCCCATCTTTACCTTCAAAGCTCAAGAAAAAAAATAAAATAAAAACCAGAGCAAAGTAGACGGTAGGTCATCGCAAATCCCCATGCTTCCCGCCTAAAGGGAACGTGAAATATGGCAAAACGTTCCACCAGGAATGACCCAATATCACATTTTGAGTCGAAAAAATTTCCCCCTGTTTTGACCCCTGTGACCCGAGGTATGCCTGGTGTTGGCTTAATGGTTAGGGCAGTGGGCTTGGGATCCCCGGATCCTGAGTTCAAATCCCACTCGGCTGTTGAAATAATACCAGGTGGGGTTGACTCTGCCTGTCATGACTGTGCCCAATAGCCAAGGAGACTGCTTAAGCAGAACCAACGCTCTGCACGGAATATGGTCCCAATTTCCTCCTCCTCTCCCATCTCCTCCTCCAGGGGGTGGGGGAAAAAGACCTAATAATTTCAGTGCCAAAAACTTTCTTTCATTCAACAGAAGAGAAAGTTATTTGTATGTTTTAAAGACGACACGAAGGTATTCGATAGAGTTAAACATGGCATACTGATAAGAGGTAATGAAAAAAAAAATGATAAGAAGCCATTCGAGGAAATGACTGGAATTAAAGAGAGAAAATGAGAACAAATGTTGATGAGACGAGAAGTTTTGAAGTGCAGAAAGGAGTCTGGTAGAGATGTGTTCTTTCACCAGTCTTATGGCTTCACTCTGCCACCGAAGGTGCACGGAGGTTATGTTTTCGTCTGTCTGTCTGTGAGCAAAACGTTACGGACAGATTCGGATGAAACTTGGTGGATGAGTTGACAAGAACAAGGTGATTAAATTTTGGTTAAGTTCCAGACACAAATCCGGCCCATCGGAGGAGTACAAAATGTAAATTGTTCAGCCTGGTGGAGGAATGTGCTCTCCTGAGTACCGTTCTAGTTTTTCTTGCATCGACTCGTCAATTTTTTTTGATCAGCTTCATATTGTTTAAGGGAGCTGGCCAGATCGCTGAGAGGTGGATGCTTTCGCCTGTGGGTTGTGTCCAGCCCGGGTACAACTGTCCACTGACCGAGAAACAGTCACCCTGGTGTTTGTCATGCAGCGAAAGGAATCACTGTTTGAGCAGACCATGGGGAGGATATTTAGCCAGAAGAGGACAAATCCTGCCAGCTCTGGTCGTTTGTGGACGTTAAAGATCCCATGGTGTCTTTTGGGAAGAGTAAGCGAGTTATCATGCTGCCAAACCGACCTGCACAGCCAGCCAAACCGACCTCCACAGCCAGCCGAACCGACATCCACAGCCAGCCGAACCGACATGCACAGCCAGCCGAACCGACATGCACAGCCAGCCGAACCGACCTGCACAGCCAGCCAAACCGACATCCACAGCCAGCCAAACCGACATGCACAGCCAGCCAAACCGACATCCACAGCCAGCCAAACCGACATCCACAGCCAGCCAAACCGACATCCACAGCCAGCCAAACCGACATGCACAGCCAGCCAAACCGACATGCACAGCCAGCCGAACCGACATGCACAGCCAGCCAAACCGACATCCACAGCCAGCCAAACCGACATGCACAGCCAGCCAAACCAACCTGCACAGCCAGCCGAACCGACATGCACAGCAAGCCGAACCGACATGCACAGCCAGCCAAACCGACATCCACAGCCAGCCAAACCGACATCCACAGCCAGCCAAACCGACATCCACAGCCAGCCGAACCGACATCCACAGCAAGCCAAACCGACCTGCACAGCCAGCCAAACCGACATCCACAGCAAGCCAAACCGACATCCACAGCCAGCCAAACCGACATGCACAGCCAGCCAAACCGACATCCACAGCAAGCCAAACCGACCTGCACAGCCAGCCGAACCGACATCCACAGCCAGCCGAACCGACATCCACAGCCAGCCGAACCGACATCCACAGCCAGCCGAACCGACATGCACAGCCAGCCGAACCGACATGCACAGCAAGCCAAACCGACATCCACAGCCAGCCAAACCGACATCCACAGCCAGCCGAACCGACATCCACAGCAAGCCAAACCGACCTGCACAGCCAGCCGAACCGACATCCACAGCAAGCCAAACCGACATCCACAGCCAGCCAAACCGACATCCACAGCCAGCCAAACCGACATCCACAGCCAGCCGAACCGACATCCACAGCAAGCCAAACCGACATCCACAGCCAGCCAAACCGACATCCACAGCCAGCCAAACCGACCTGCACAGCCAGCCAAACCGACATCCACAGCCAGCCAAACCGACATCCACAGCAAGCCAAACCGACATCCACAGCCAGCCAAACCGACCTGCACAGCCAGCCGAACCGACATCCACAGCCAGCCAAACCGACATCCACAGCCAGCCAAACCGACATCCACAGCCAGCCGAACCGACATCCACAGCCAGCCAAACCGACCTGCACAGCCAGCCAAACCGACATCCACAGCCAGCCAAACCGACATCCACAGCCAGCCGAACCGACATCCACAGCAAGCCAAACCGACATCCACAGCCAGCCGAACCGACATCCACAGCAAGCCAAACCGACCTGCACAGCCAGCCAAACCGACATCCACAGCCAGCCAAACCGACATCCACAGCAAGCCAAACCGACATCCACAGCAAGCCAAACCGACCTGCACAGCCAGCCGAACCGACATCCACAGCCAGCCAAACCGACATCCACAGCCAGCCAAACCGACATCCACAGCAAGCCAAACCGACATCCACAGCAAGCCAAACCGACCTGCACAGCAAGCCGAACCGACATCCACAGCCAGCCAAACCGACATCCACAGCCAGCCAAACCGACATCCACAGCCAGCCGAACCGACATCCACAGCAAGCCAAACCGACATCCACAGCCAGCCAAACCGACATCCACAGCCAGCCGAACCGACATCCACAGCAAGCCAAACCGACCTGCACAGCCAGCCAAACCGACATCCACAGCCAGCCAAACCGACATCCACAGCCAGCCGAACCGACATCCACAGCAAGCCAAACCGACCTGCACAGCCAGCCAAACCGACATCCACAGCCAGCCAAACCGACATCCACAGCCAGCCAAACCGACCTGCACAGCCAGCCAAACCGACATCCACAGCCAGCCAAACCGACATCCACAGCCAGCCGAACCGACCTGCACAGCCAGCCAAACCGACATCCACAGCAAGCCAAACCGACATCCACAGCCAGCCAAACCGACATGCACAGCAAGCCAAACCGACATCCACAGCCAGCCAAACCGACATCCACAGCCAGCCAAACCGACATCCACAGCCAGCCAAACCGACATCCACAGCCAGCCAAACCGACATCCACAGCCAGCCAAACCGACATCCACAGCAAGCCAAACCGACATCCACAGCCAGCCAAACCGACATCCACAGCAAGCCAAACCGACCTGCACAGCCAGCCGAACCGACATCCACAGCAAGCCAAACCGACATCCACAGCCAGCCAAACCGACATGCACAGCCAGCCAAACCGACATCCACAGCCAGCCAAACCGACATGCACAGCCAGCCAAACCGACATGCACAGCCAGCCGAACCGACATGCACAGCAAGCCGAACCGACATGCACAGCCAGCCGAACCGACCTGCACAGCCAGCCAAACCGACCTGCACAGCCAGCCAAACCGACCTGCACAGCCAGCCAAACCGACATGCACAGCCAAACTGACGTGCATAGCCAAACCGACATGCACAGCCAAACTGACGTGCATAGCCAAACCGACATGCACAGCCAAACTGACGTGCATAGCCAAACTGACGTGCAAAGCCAAACCGACATGCAAAGCCAAACCGACATGCACAGCCAAACTGACATGCATAGCCAAACCGACATGCAAAGCCAAACCGACATGCATAGCCAAACCGACATGCATAGCCAAACTGACATGCATAGCCAAACCGACATGCACAGCCAAACTGACATGCATAGCCAAACCGACATGCATAGCCAAACTGACATGCACAACCAAACCGACCTGCATCACCAAACTACCCGGCATCACCTTTGCAAACAATCTGCCCTTTCTAAATCATACTGGTGAATTCATTTATATGGAGCACGAGTGTGGGTTGTTGAAGAAAGAGTCAAAAGTGACATTTTTCTTTTGGCGTACGCAATAAATAGATGGCTTACCTGTCAACTCTGACGCCTTGGGCGTGACACTCACGCTTTTCAAACTTAGGTCCCACGCCGAACTCCTGAAATCAAGCTTTAATTGATTTAAAAACATTTTTTAAACGATATTTCTTTTTAACAAAGTCATTAGACGGGTCCCTTGTCAAAACAGCCGAGTTTCCAACCCATGAAAAACGCCATCACTTTCAAGGTTGTTTGTGGAGCCACTGGATCTGCTCAACCAGACAACAACCTCACTCTGACACAACAAGCAGTGTAACTTGGTGTTCCAAAGGATATCCAAGAAGACCAGACCTCTTGGTCCCCGCACTTTATGCAGGAATTTGTAATTTGTTTAAGGAGCCGGCGATAACTTCCCTACTCTTCACGAAATATACCGTGGGACCTTCAATGTAAATGGATATATATATATATATATATATATATATATATATATATATATATATATATATATATATATATATATATATATATATATATATATATATAACATCCATCAGATGGACGGCAAACGCATCAATACCTCGCCGTGCCTGCTAAACACCAGTATGGCAGTTTATTCCTGAGTGGGGATTCAAACCCAGGAAAGATAGCTCAGAGGTGACTCTGCACAGTGCTCGATGTAGGCTATGCAGCCATCCATTTACGTGTCCAGAAATTACTTTCAAGGAGCTTATAGTGGGGCAGATATGTGATAAAAGGTAAAATTGTTTTTGATTATTGACTGGAAATAATTAGTTTCAATCAAGAAAAAGTCAAAATAAAAAGTGTGTGTGTGTGTGTGTGTGTGTGTGTGTGTGTGTGTGTGTGTGTGTGTGTGTGTGTGTGTGTGTGTGTGTGTGTGTGTGTGTGTGTGTGTGTGTGTGTGTGTGTGTGTGTGTGTGTGTGTGTGTGTGGCATGTTTTTTGTGCAGTTCTACTGGAGCGTTCTTATGTGGAATGTGATACACCGAAATGATCGTCACGACCTCCTGAGTTGATTAGACTAATTAACGACAAAGAACCCGGAATGATTACCAAGTTTTAAACGCACGCCGTGTTAAGGTGTATAGAGCAGCTTAATCGGTCCTTCCCCAGCATGGCATTCTCTTTTACAAAGCAAATAACAAAAAGAATGACGATATTGTAACCAACCATAATATATTAAGTAATACTAACAATAATAATCATATAATTTGGCAAGAGTAATGACGAACGTAGATAATAATAATAATAATAGCCCTCCCCCCTGGCCCAAGCACATTCAGGCTTTGTGAAAAGGCACGCTGATGCTCAAGCAGTACAGCAGGCAGGCAGGTATGCTACAAGGCTGTGAAGAGCAATGAGGATTTGGTCCAATGGGCCAACAGGCCCACTAGTTCATATCAATGATGCAACTTGCAGCGAGATGCTATGTATGAATGAATGAGCGAATGAATGAATTAATGATTGAATGAATGAGAATGAATGAGTGACTGAATGATTGAATGAATGATTGAGTGAATGAATGAGTGAATTCATAATTGAATGAATGAGTGAATGACTGAATTAATGATTGAATGATTTAATTAATGAGTGAATGAATGAATTAATGATTGAATTAATGTTTGAATTAATGCTTGACCAAATGAAAGATTGAACGAGTGAATGAATGATTTAATTAATGAGTGAATTAGATAGAATTAACGATTGAATGAATGATTGAATGAATGAGTGAATGAATTAATGATTGAATGAATGAGTGAATTAATGATTGAATGAGTGAATGAATGAGTGAATGAATGATTGAATGATTTAATTAATGAGTGAATTAATGATAGAATTAAAGATTGAATGAATGAGTGAATGATTGAATTAATGAATGAGAATGAATGAGTGACTGAATGATTGAATGAATGATTGAGTGAATGAATGAGTGAATTCATAATTGAATGAATGAGTGAATGACTGAATTAATGATCGAGTGAATGAATGATTGAGTGATTGAATGATTTAATTAATGAGTGAATGAATGAATTAATGATTGAATTAATGTTTGAATTAATGCTTGACTGAATGAATGATTGAACGAGTGAATGAATGATTTAATTAATGAGTGAATTAGATAGAATTAACGATTGAATTAATGAGTGAATGAATGATTGAATGAATGAGTGAATGAATTATTGATTGAATGAATGAGTGAATTAATGATTGAATGAGTGAATGAATGAGTGAATGAATGATTGAATGATTTAATTAATGAGTGAATTAATGATAGAATTAAAGATTGAATGAATGAGTGAATTCATGATTGAATGAGTGAATTCATAATTGAATGAGTGAATGAATGATTGAGTGAATGAGGGAATGAACAAATGATGAGTGAATGAATGATTGAATTAATGATTGAGTGAAAGAGGGAATGAACAAATGATGAGTGAATGAATGATTGAATTAATGATTGAGTGAATGAATGATTGAATGATTTAATTAATGAGTGAATGAATGAGTGAATGAATGATTGAATGAACGAGTGAATTAATGATTGAATTATTTAATTAATGGGTGAATTAATGAATGAGTATATGAATGATGAATGAGTGAGTGAATTAATGATTGAATGAATGAGTGAGTGAATGAATGAGTGGCCTGAAAATTTCTGCTTCATTTTATATCGTGAAGGATGATGATAATGTAATGTGAATGTTATAATAAAGTGTCGAAGATGTCACAGCAGTGACGAGCACCTTATGCTCGATGTAAAGTTAATGTCAAGGCCCGACCCCGACTGTACACGTTCCTTACAACTCTGCATTCATTTTGGACAAATATCAATTCAAATCTCTGTAACTTCAATAATAAAAGACAGCACATTCCTCTTTATTTGTGTAGTACCCAACCTCCCAAACCACAAAACCCTCACCATTTACCACACAAACCTTACCCGTCGCTCGCCGCGCTCTCTCCGTCGATAACACAAGACAAACACAACAAATTACTGTTTATTTTTTAACATCCTGTAATTTTTGATGAGCATCTTCGGCTCGTTAGATTAATTTTACTTCCTTATCTATATTAATATATCACGATATTCTCGAATCTACAGAGTTCAAAATACAAACGAACGAAGCACCGCGCAAACCAATACACCGCTCAGACGCACTCGGCGACGCACGTTTCTCGCATTTCGGAGAATACAAAAGTAAAAGGAGAGAAACAAAAGTAGAAACAGAAAGCTTGAAAAACATTCAATAAAAAAAACAAGATGAAATTAAATAATTCTGTTTTAATTGCGGCAACGGTTTTCAAATAGGGCACAGGATTCGATATTGTCTTGAGATCTAATTTTTAATGTAATTACAATGACGTGGAACGGTGTGTATATATATATATATATATATATATATATATATATATATATATATATATATATATATATATATATATATATATATATATATATATATATATATATATATATATATATATATATATATATATATATATATATATATATATATATATACGATGTCATTCCCAGATCTGAGACAAGTGAGTGTGTTCAGTTTCTTGCAGATGAGTGCTCACCAAGGGGCTTTTAAAGCACTCATTCCGTTGGAAACTGTTGATAAGGAACGGCTGGCTTGATAAACACTAGCAAGCTGCTTGGTAAGCACCAGCAAGCTGCTTGGTAACTGAACACCCCCCCCCCCCCCCCCGGGCTTGAACACCTTCATTGGATAACTTATTGCAGAGTGCAGCAATGCCGCTGATACAATGCCCCCTCTGTAGGTTCGAGCAGGAATTTATCATTTGGTTCGGGTGCTGGCAATAGCTCCCCTACTCTTCCCAAATGACACCGCTGGATCTTTAGCATACACCAAGTAATGGCGACATTCATTATGATCCATAAAACTTATCTTGTTACCTCCGATCTGCAACTTCTACTTTAGAGTACCTATGCAAGTGTATCATTCTCTCGTGGTAGAGAAGACGACCTATGGTAGTTGGTAGTGACAAATTTGGTCACCCTTCTCCGCACCTACTCCAATCTGTTGCTGTCTGCTGCATATCTAGGACACCATGTCAAGTTGCGGAGCTACTCCAACATCGGTCGGATCCGTGACTTGAACAGCAAGTGGAAATGTAAGTTTATTCAAGGTTGTGAAGGTACGTTTCATCAGCCCAAAAGTCTGGTTCATCTTGGTGACAACGGTGGAGATGTGATGATAGAATGTTTGGTCGATGTGGATTATGGTTCCGAGATCTTTTTCATTTATGACATTTTCAAACACAATTCCATTCATCGTGTGACATTCGTTGAATGCATCTTTCCCAAGATGAAGGGTCTTGCATTTATTTGGGTGGAAAGTTTCCATCTCTGAGACCACTCTGCCACCATGTCTGGGCCATCCTGAATGGGCAAAGGAAGAGTTGTGACGGTCATGCTCTGCGCCGTAGATTTCAGTACCACCCTGCACATTACCTGGAGTGACACACACACACATTTACTGTGAGTAAACTTACACATGCAATTCTGACAACTTCTCAACCCCATCCCCACCAAAAGTCCCCCCCTCCACCTTTCAAAGCCTAAAGCTCCCCTCCCAACCCCTAATACTCACCCCAAAGGCATCAATCCCCTCCCTACTTCAAGCCTTCAAAACCCCTCAATCCCCCCTGACCAATCATCAACCACCCCTTTACAAATTTGTTCCATCTTTACTTCCCACTCCTCTCCTCAACATCCTTCTGCTCATAAAAGAATCGGCCTGTCATCCTTCCGAGGTCGGCAAAATGAGTGCCAGCATGCTGGTATACTGTGTCGGAGTGGCGACCCGTCCAGGATTGTGCCCAATAGCCAAGGAGACTGCTTAAGCAGCACCAACGCTCTGCACAGAGTATGGTCCCAATATCCTCCTCCACCTTTGGAGTATGGGACCCCACTTTGGGCTGGAGACCACACGTCTTCATTTTGTTGAGTGTGGAAGCAACAGCTCAGGATAATTGGTATGTCGAAAGAGGATGCCGAGAAAAAGTATGTTCCTCTCCTATCATCGACAGATTGTGGGTCAATTTCGTTCTGATTCTCTCCTGGTCTTGCATCATTCATCCAGCTTGCGCACCACAGAACAAGCTCATCATCAAATTCTTTTCATTAATCTTGGTGAATCCAGAAGTCAACATCATGCCCCTTTTATCTTGTTTGTGTGGAACTACTGTCTTCCAGCTTCTGTCAAAGCACGCGTTTCACGATGCCAGAACAATGTCGCAGACTCCTTCCATCCATCGTTTCAATGATCTTCCTTTGATCGCTAAAATCCAGCTATTAAAGGCTCTTGCTACAAGGTGAATAGGGGCCTTCCACATTAGATGTCCAAACCCTGAAATGTACTAGAAGCAGTGTAGGTCTAATATTTCTGATGGCATCATCTTCAAACCCTCACCATTGTTATTTACTGCTGGATGAAGACAAGTCATTTCACATTTTAGTGAGAATTCTCCAAAAAGGAACCTCAATGATGACAAGGTGGGTTAAACGTTTCCAAAGTGGTAGGTGGGGTTCCCCCCACTTAACGGCCAATGAGCACGCACCACACATGGTTCCATAAAAGCATGGCACACCAAGTATCTATCTATCTATATCTCTCTCTCTCTCTCTCCCCCTGATGAGAGGGAGATGGTTGTGTGTTCCTGGCTGGTATGCTCCATTTGCATGTGTGTGCGGTTAAAGGGCATGTGGTGCGCATGTGGGTGCTCATGGAACGCTAGCGATGGTGCATGGTTGTACAAAGCCTGTAATGAAGAGCAACACAGGTAAGCTGCCCCAGACCACAGCATGCTGGCCTGATAGTCATCAAGCGTGAGCAGGGCCCACTTGGGCCACAGATTTATTAAATTTGTTGTTCTTGGCTGCTGGTTGCATAATTTCTGGAAGCCACTTATGTAGTACCCATTACCAGCAAGCTGGTACCAATTTTGCCAACCTCAGTAGGATGACAGGTTAAGTCAACCCACCTGGCATTATTTCAGCAGCATGACATGGTCTCAAACTCAAGACCCAAAGAACAAGTCAGCCACCTGAAATGTTAACCCAACACCCAGGATCTTTATTCAACGATTCTTAACAAAGTAAACTCGAGTTCAGAGAACACCGCACCCCGTGCAGTCTTGAGAAAAAAAAAAACAAAAAAAAACAAGGATATGGGAAGGGACTTTTAAACTCTTGCTTTGCGTTTCTAAGCACGATCTATATTTCCAATGAGCCACAATTTTGTCTGAATCTCGATATTCCCCAACGTTGTGAGTGCGAGCGGAAAGTTTGATTGGTCTAAATGGCATCATATTTTGGCCAAGTACTGCTAAATTTAATGAAATGCCTTTGTATTATTTACTGTCATCCCATTGAATAAACAAAGATGATAAAGAAGCACACCATGATAATGGTTTTCCATCAATCACTGAACTGATCAAATGCACCAATAAATTAGTCTTCGGCTTTAATGCACAAACATAACGAGGATTACAAGGCACAACGGAAATGAGGGTGAATGCAAAGCACAAACTTCATAACGGATGGATGGCAGCTTTTCCTTTGGGGACGAGTGGCTTTAAAGTTTCGCTTCTTCATCCAATAATTTACCCCATCATTCTTTCAGCTGCATTTACATTCAATCACCACCAACACAGATAATTACATTTTTTATTTTTTAAACCTCAGTTTCCTCTTTGCACAATTAGAGGCAGTTTCAGGAAGTCAGAAGCTAATGAATGCTGGGTCTCATATTATCGATAACTGTTTGCACAAAGTCAGTAGTTGTACTGTAGCCCCCCACATCTCTGGTGCGCACCTGCAGAAGAGATAGAGGAAAAAAAAAAAACACCGAGGTTCAAGGAACAGAGAAATAGTGCTGTCCATCAAGAATGAAGGGAAGGCATAAAGTAAGAAACAGTGAGTGATGGATTGACCTCTTCAAATCCAATGTACCATAAGTGTTTGATTGGAGTATACAACTGGCAAGTAACATAAAAGAACCCCAAGGTCTTTATCATGTATGTGATTTATGTACAAAGCTCTTTCACGAACCTTCAATCATAAAGAGGAAGATGGGAAAAGTCAGGAACCTGCAAAGGGGTCATTGATGTTGAATGAAACAAATGTCTCTTTACTCACCTTTCCAATTTGAATGACTTTCTTCACGGCATCAGATATCATCTTGGCATGGAGGTTCAAGCTGGAGACCAATGAAGCAGAAAGAAAGAAAACAAACAGATTGAGAGAGACAGAGACAGAGACAGAAACAGAAACATAAAAGTAGAGAACTAGAATGGCAATCGGTGGAGCGCATACCTCCGCCTTGCGGATGAGTTTACGTTTTGTATTCCACCGATATGCCAGATCTGGATCCAGACCTGAATCAAAACCTAATCAGCTTGCTCTGGTAACCTAACCAACTTGTCCAAAATTTTTTTTGAATAACATGCTACATATCATTTTTGGCCCCATATCTTCATGGTGAAGAATCACTTGAAAAAAAATTTTAAACTGTCATATCCAGATGTGGTTCTTCACCAAAATCGAATCAATTTGTCCTTATAACACACCCAATGTGTCCACCAAATACGTCCAAATCTGTCCACAACTTTTTGAAATATCCTGCTCACAAACAAACAGACATGGGTGAAAACACAAGCTCCGTCCACCTTCAGCGGCGAAAATAATAAATGTTCTGGGAATTGGAGCGAATGGAAAGACTGGCAAGCATACTTAAGGTGGTGTAACATGTTGGCAGCAGTCAGCAACATGGCAGTAGGATTGGCGATGTTTCTCCCCACGGCCTGAGCAAATGGGTGTCTAGCGCCCTGCCGAACACAAAAAAACAGTGGAATAAAATAAGTGCAATTAATTATCTCATTGAAAGTAATGCTCAAGTATGCAATATATCGAAAACAAATTGTCCAAGAGCAGAACAAACCCTCCTTCAGTATCAATGATCGGTCAGCCAAGAGGCAAGAAAGCCCCTGGTGCCAATGGAAGAAAACTAATCTCTCACCGTCTCAAAGACAGCATAGTCAGCACTGTAGCTTTCACCTGGAACAACACCGGCACCACCAACCAAGCCAGCAACCACGTGGTCTAGCACGTTGCCGTAGAGATTTGGGGTAAGGAGAACATCAAACTGGTATGGGTCTCGAACCAGCTGGTGGGATGGGAATGCAAGTGCGAGAAAAGAGGAAAGGTCAGGAGGAGTCCAAACTGGAAATAGGAGACAATGCTGATGAAATAAGGAAGTTAGATGAAATAAAGGAAAGGAGACCTCACCTGCATGCAGCAGTTATCCACGATCATGCTGTTAAATTTTATCTTGAAGGTGAGGAGAGGTGGAGTTGGGAGAGAGAGAGAGAAAGGAAAGGATACATTTTGAAGTATTCTTGTAACGTCATTCAAAAAAGAAAAGAAAAGAAAAGAAAAGAAAAAAAAAAACATCCATTTCACCAGTGAGGTATAACTACAAAGAAAATGGGAGAATGACGTTGTACTTTGGATGCAGAAGATTGCAAAACACATAAGACCCGACCCCACTCTCCACCCAAACCCAAGTCCTCAAACCCATCCCACCGGGCCGTCAAATCTCCTCCATACCCAAAGTCCTCAACCGCTCCCTCCACCACCCCCCAACTTTGTCCGTCCCCTCTCTGCCACACCCCCTCACCCCAACTTTGTCCTCCCCTACCCCTTTGTTTAAGTCCTCAAGTCCTCCTCAAATCCTCCCCCCACACTTTTCAACCACTCTCCCAATTCCCCCCCCCAACCCCAATCCAACTTTGTCCTCCCCTTCTCCATTCTTCCCATTTTTAACAATGCTACCATGATTATAAACAAGGATCTTTGGCACATGAGGAAGCCATTCAGCCCATAATGCCTGCGTTTTCCCATTTGTTAAGATCTATTAAAAAATATATTGTTTAAAACCACAATCTCGTAAGATTTCATGATTCTTCAGGAAAATTAGCAGGTAAAAGCTGTATGATTCATAAATAAATAATAAAAAAGACGGTCATTTGTAATGGAAAAAGAGATAAAATATATATATATATATATATATATATATATATATATATATATATATATATATATATATATATATATATATATATATATATATATATATATATATATATATATATATATATATATATATATATATATGAGCCTGGTGTTGGCGCAGTGGTTAGGGCAGTGGCTTGGGATCCAAGAGGTCCTGAGTTCAAGCCCCGTTGAGCCACTGAATTAATACACCAGGGGGTTGACTCAGCCTGTCATCCTTCCGAGGTCGGCGAAATGAGTACCAGTATACTGGGCCGGTGTATACCCCAGTTAAAATAGGTGTACCATATCCCTGTGTCGTAAGAGGCGACCAGGGTTGCGTCAGGAAGGGCATCCGGCGTAAAACATGTGCCAAATCACTATGCGGATCATAATGGATGATCCGCTGTGGCGACCGCTAACGGGAGCAGCCGAAAGAAGAAGAAGATATATATATATATATATATATATACATATACACATACATATATATATACATATACACATACATATATATACATATACACATACATATATATACATATATATATATATATATATATACATACATATACATATATATACATATATATATATATATACATATATATACACACACACAAGTCTGAAGACAACGATGGTTCACGAGCGGTATTTGATGATGTAGATCGTTTCAGAAGTCAAGGATGAGACAATGTGATAATGTTTGACCAAGTTATAAAAATGATCAACATGATGTGGTACGAGTGACAGGTTATTAGCTGCAAAATGTCAAATTCGGTTTTGTTCAACAACTTTAAAAATTTGACCTTTGCATAACCTTTAAAGGTCACAAAACAATGTTGTGGACATTAAAATAAGGAAGCAAGATACGTGCTATAGCTTATTGGAGTTAGTTCGTTGAAGAAGGTCGAAAACCCGGTTCGATTCGCACAACTTTGAAACTTTAAAAGGCCAAGGATTATGACCTTTTGTGCAAAACTTCCTCTGGAGCATTCTAGGAACAATATAACGTCATATAGGCTATATGGCATTTCGCACTGCTCGGATTATCCATACTTTGATGAAATCAGCGTAAAAACAAACTTGAAGGGGGCGCCATGGCAGGTGTTCGAGATAGAGCAAAATGGTTTCAAGACTTTAGGTGGGGAATGACCTCAAGATTATGCATAAAAAAATATTGTCATCCTAGCTCTCAAAGTTTGGGCGGTCGTCTGATTTTTATGTCAAAATTCGAAATTCGTGACCTTATGACCTTGAGACGAAAATGAAAAATCGAGCTCCATGGGGCTAACCAAATACCGAAACCACTGCCAGATTCGACAAACCCCCTAGGAGAAGATGCAAATTGAAATCGGCTACCCTCTAAAAAAAACACAATTCGCAATTTTCTAAGTTCGTGACCTTGTGACCTTGACACGAAAATGAAAAATCCAGCTCCGTGGGGCTATGCAGGTGCCATTGGGCTAACCAAATACCGAAACCCCTGTCAGATTCCACAAACCCCCTAGGAGAAGATGCAAATTGAAATCGGCTACCCCCGAAAAGCACGTTTTTTTGGGCGTGGCTCCACCCATAATGGGCGCACCATGCCCATTTTCAAGAAAACACAACGAGATCATGATATAAACCTCCCAACAAAATTTTATCAGGATCGGATCAAAACCCACGGAGCTATGCTTGGGACAGACAAACAGACAGACAGACAGAAAATAATAATAATGAATATAGCGTTCACTTATTTTTTTTGTGAAAAAAAAAAATATATATATATACACACACACACACACACACACACACACACACACACACACACACACACACACACACACACACACACACACACACACACACACACACACACACCTTCTTCTTCTTTCGGCTAGTCCCGTTTGGGGTCGCCACAGCGGATCATCCGTATGATCCGCATAGTGATTTGGTACATGTTTAACACCGGATGCCCTTCCTGACGCAACCCTGGTCGCCTCTTATGACACAGGGATATGATACACCTATTTTAACTGGGGTATACACCGGCCCAGTATACTGGTACTCACTTCGCCGACCTCGGAAGGATGACAGGCTGAGTCAACCCCCTGGTGTATTAATTCAGTGGCCCAACGGGGCTTGAACTCAGGACCTTTTGGATCCCAAGCCGCTGCCCTAACCACTGCGCCAACACCAGGCATATATATATATATATATATATATATATATATATATATATATATATATATATATATATATATATATATATATATATATATATATATATACATACATATATATATATATATATATATATATATATATATATATATATATATATATATATATATATATATTTACGGCTGTGGAAATTCGCAGAGTACCATATAGGTCCTTGGATCAGTTATGCCGATAAGTCTGTGTGCAGATAGATTTCCCCACCGATGTCTAAGGGATTTATTCGTGTAACCGGACTGTGAATCTTCAGTTAGCCGTTTTTCTTTTGCTATCGTTATTTTGGACCAACCGCTCACAACAACCACCTCCACCACCAGCATCGCTCTGACTAACCGCTTCACAACAACCACCTCCACCACCAACATCGCTCTGACCAACCGCTTCACAACAACCACCTCCACCACCAACATTGCTCTGATTCACCGTTCCACAACACCAACCACAACCACCTTCTCCACAACGCCAGCCGCATTTCAACCACAACAACCGCCTTCTCCACAACCGCCCTCACAGAGCCACCTTCTCCATGACACCAACCACGGCCACCTTCTCCACAACGCCAACCACCATCTCCTAAACCGCATCTCCCCCAATACCCAACAACGAAACATCGCTTCTCCACAGGTGCCGCCATCTTTGCGCCGGCCACGGCAAGATCGCTGCAAACAAACGCAGGGATTTCCTTGTTGCCAGCGACGGTGATGTCTACCACGTCCGCTCTCCCTTCAGCGTCAATGATCTCTACCACGTCCGCTCTCCTTTCAGCATCGATGATCTCTACCAAGTCCGCTCGCTCCAAGCTTCACCTTGGAATTCGCATCAGGTGATGAAGAGGGGCGGAGCCAGTGGGGGTCAGAGGGGAAAGAGCGGAGATCAAACCTCGCCTCACGAACCCTATAAAAAGGCGCGCAGAGTGCCAGTTCAGGCAGTCGGTCGGGGTTTGGAGCGGTGTGAAGAGCGGAGTTAGAGTCCAGCGGAGGGCAGTGGAAGTCCGGGTTCGCTGAGGAGACGGAGCTGGGAGCACATTAGGCCAGCCGTGCCACGCAGAACTGCACGTTCGTGTGGGACGTGGGGAGAGCCGGAGAGAGGTCGCCAGCCAGCATCAAACGGTCCGCGGTGATCGGGCTTCGGGACGGTCGGAGCAGCGCTGAGGGACAGACGGGCTCTTAAAGAGATCATCAACTCTGAAAGAGCAAAAGACCCGTTCATTCCTCTGAGGCGTTGCCGGCTGGGCCCGAATCACCAGGCCGTCGGACGGGGCCTGGGCCGGACTGTGGTCACGACAGCTGCCGTGGGGACTTTACGTCGCAGGTCGCCCAGCGAGGTGAAGGTAACCAGCGCTGCCTCGCAGAGCCTCTGCGGTCATCACAGCTCCGTGAAATAAAGACCCAAGAGGTCCAGTCCACCCCTCGTCTGTCCTGGGGGTTTTCCTTGCTTTTGAATGAACGTTGTGGCGCCATGTCCATAAGTAGAACTGTATAAGTGTACGTAATTAATAGAACGGTGGTAGTTGTTTTTCTTGCTCGCGTCTTGTCCCTACCCCCATTCATTACGTGCTTGTACAGTGTATTGCTTTTGTTTGCCTCGCCTGATTACGTGCATGCCTGCATATGTGCTTATTCAATAAATGTGCTTGTTTAAATGTTAACCCGTTTGTTGTGTCCTTTTCCCTGCATTGAACTGCCGTATTGAGTTCGGATTAGTAGCTGGCTGGCTTTTTAACAGCAGATAAAGTGATCAGGTCCAATGGAGCTGGGCGATAAATACCCCGCTCAGTTATCCTAAAATGATGTGAGCTGCTTAAGTGGCTCGTTTCCAAGCGGCCCCATTGAGGTACAGTCTCGCGGTAGTCGGCCCGCGCGATTAATTAGGTATATCGACAATTCGGCGATTGACCCTGTCACGCGTGGGTAGAATATTAACTAGGCTGTGGTGTGCTTAAAAACACACCCATGGCTGGTTTCCGGCGTTGATCCGGAAAGCCGCGACTGGATTGTCTGTTCGGTGGGCAAAGCGGGCGCTATTGGTTAACCGCGGTCGTTCTCACGCCGGCGGGCGAGAAACCACAACAATATATATATTTGCGAATTCACGCCCGCCGGCGTGCGAAAGGCCACGTAACTCGAATAGCGGCACGTCGCCCACCGGACGGACAATTCTGTCGTGACCCTCTCGGACCAATGCCGGGAGCTAGTCACGGGTGGGCCTTTCGGCCTCACCACGATCGTGCCAATCGGCCCCCCCACGTGGGATAGGGTTGTTCGCCAAACTCGACCTACCAAAGTACCCAGGTGGAGGGTAGACCGGGCGATCGCACCTCGCCACAGGTCGACTCCGGACACGGGCCGCTTAAGCGATCCGTTCCGTACTATCGGGATAACCGAGCAGTGTTATCGTCGGCCTCGACGGTTCCGATTAATTATCGGGCGTATTAAGCCCACTACCAACCCTTTATGTGAAGCAAGATGGAGATTCAATTAAAGAAAAGACGAAGCAAAACGGGAAAACAGTTCAACATGATGCACATTTATTCCGCGGCACACGGAGAGCACACATATAACAATTAAAACAATTATGCACAAACAGCAAATGTAACAAAAGAAACAATGACGCAGAGATACTACCGAATAAGACCGACACACGGCAACACTTAACAGTTTTACTTCACCAGAATGGCGCCACACACACACACACACATTTACACAGAAACAAAAGAAAAGGCCACCCTCAAAGACAAGGGGGCAGACGGGGCCTGTGGGCCAATATTTGCGCGGGACCTGAAAGAGCGGTCAGGTCCGCGAGACCGGGTGGGTCCTACCCGCGTCTGATGAGCCGCAAATGTGGAAGCGCGGCGGTGCTCCGACTTCATGCTCCTTCGCGGGTTTCGTTGGCACTGCTTGGAGTGGGGTGGGAAGGGGCCCCCTTTTCGCACTATCTCAGCGCGGGGGAAAAAAGGGGGGGGGAATTGTTGATGCTCTGGGGAAAGAGTATAGCTGGCTTGCTTGGGTCCCGTGACGAGCGATTCCACCGCGACCCCGTCGCCGACCGCCATCCTCCTTGCCTCGGACCTGAACTCCTCGGTCTCTTCCCCCAATTCTCCTCAGCCGACTGCCGAAAACCACCGGGACGCCCTCTCCTCCCGACTCCACTCCGTGCTCCAAACTGACTCTGCCCAAAACTCTCTCCGCTCTTCTGCCACTCTCCGCTCTTCCAAGGCCGACTCTGCCTTTTCTGCCACTCTCCGCTCTTCCAAGGCCGACTCTGCCTTTTCTGCCACTCTCCGCTCTTCCAAGGCCGACTCTGCCTTTTCTGCCACTCTCCGCTCTTCCAAGGCCGACTCTGCCTTTTCTGCCACTCTCCGCTCTTCCAAGGCCGACTCTGCCTTTTCTGCCACTCTCCGCTCTTCCAAGGCCAACTCTGCCTAGATTCGCCCCGCG
The DNA here is from genome assembly GCF_056783735.1 of Eptatretus burgeri. Lineage (NCBI taxonomy): Eukaryota > Metazoa > Chordata > Myxini > Myxiniformes > Myxinidae > Eptatretus > Eptatretus burgeri. Next base: position 132,284,201 of record NC_140962.1, read on the forward strand.
CTCGGCGCTTTATAGGCCGGCAGGAGAACACATATGCAAATTTCTGGATCAGAACGAGCTCGGGGGCGGAGCCACGCTCGCCCATTGGACGGAGAACAAGGGGCGTGAATCTCCCCTGATCCTAGAATTTGCATATCTCGATTCCACACAGACGCGCCTGGAGGCGGGGTCAATCCGCCCCGCGCTTGCTGATTGGACGGATCAGACGTGGGCGTGTAGCATTCCTGATCCAAATTCTCCTCGGAAAGGCCGCATTTTGCACTCGCGGCTCGGCGCGCGTCCTGTACGAGCCCAGGACAGCCTGACGCTTGGTGCTCACAGGTGGTGCGGGAATGGCCGCAGAAGGAGAGAGGTGAAGGTGGTGGAGGGTTTATGGTGGTGGTTTATGGCCATGGTGCCGTTTGGAATGGCGGTGATGCTATGTTTGCGGGAGCGAGTTATGAAGGTAAAGATCGTGGCTGTTGGTGTTGTTGTTGTTGTGAAGCGGCGTTGTGGTTGGTGGTTGTTGTGTGATGGTTGGAGAGTGGTTGGTTCAAAATAAAGATAGAACAGAAAAACGGCTATCTCAAAGCGTCGCAGCCCGAATGAATCACATTTATTCCCTCTAAACAACGGGTTTGGGGCTAACTACACATGTACTTGCAGAGATATCTCACCTACGGGACCTGAATGGTGGTTTGCGAATTTCCACCACCGTAACAATATATATATATATATATATATATATATATATATATATATATATATATATATATATATATATATATATATATATATATATATATATATATATATATATATAGTTACGTTTGTGGAAATTCACAGAACACCATTCAGGTTCCCCAGAGATCAGTTATTCAGATAAGTGTGTGTTTCAGGTTAGATTTCCCCACAGATGTATAAAAGGAATTATTCGTGTGCCAGGCTGTGCATCTTTGAGTTTGCCGTTATTCTTTTTCTATCTTTTATTTTAAACAAACATCTCCTCAACAACAACTTTACAGCCACGTCACCACCACCACAATGCCAACAACTCAACAACCACGCCATCCCCACGCCTAACAGCTCTATTCTCTTCCTTGGGTTTGGATGAAAGTCTGTGGTGCCTTGTCTTCCCAAGTAGAACTGAATAAGTGCATGATTGTGTACATGATTGAATCGGCATCGGCTGTAGGCTTTGCTCGTGTCTTGTCCCCTATCCCCATTCATTGACTGCATGCCTACTGAAATTAAATGCCCCATTGTTTGAATGTCAACCTGCTCGTTGCGTTACTTTCTGCCATTGACCGCTACGGTGCGCTCAGGATGTTAACTGGCTATTAAGGCTGACAAACGTGACAATCTGGTCCGACGGGATTTGGCGAATTAAAACCGCTCGGCTTCGCACACGGAACGAGCACGCTTAAGCGGCTCATTTTCGTACAGGTCCCGTCGAGGTATAAACTCTCGGTATTTCTGTCCGCGCGAGTAGTTAGGTATATCAAACAATTCGGCGATTGACCCTGTAGCGCCTGGACAGAATAATTGACTAGTTTATGATGTGTTAAGGCATCCATGGCTGGATTTCGGGGTTGGTCCGGAAAGGCACGACTGGATTGTCGCCTTCGGTGGGCGCGCGACCGCGATGGGGCTAAAACGGTCGTCCGCACGCCGAACGCGGTGGAAAACCACAAATATATGTATATATATATTTATATTGTGACGTCCACGGGACTTGAACAGTCCCGCCAACGTAGAATGAGCCGAAACGATGGAGGCGGTTTATTTATTTATAACCCAAACATGGCGGTTCTAATTGCTCTACCGCAAACGGGACGAGGAAGGTGGCACGAGTCACTTTTCACTGAGTTGATGATGTTTATTTGTTTTTACTATTAATCAGAAATAACAAGACTCGGCAAGAAAAGGGATCCGGGGCGATTCGACGGGATGGTGTGGGATCGGGCGTGGGGAAAAACACAGACAATTCCAATGAATATACAGATCTCAAACCCTCGAAGGCACCAAGCACGCGCGCACACACACACACACACACACACACACACACACACACACACACACACACACACACACACACACACACACACACACACACACACACACACACACACACACACACGTAGCTATTTCTGGTGGTCAGGCTGGACCGTGGTTTGGACGCAACTGTCCCTGGATCAGCGCCGGACGAGCTGGCCTTGCTCTCGTCAGGGGGGGGGGGGGGCAGGAGAAACCGTGGTGCTGTCGACCTCCTGGTCCTGGCTCAAGTCCGCTCACAGCCGCCAGGGAACCAGTTCTGGCGCCAAATTGCGAGCAGGAGAGGGAGGCAGGTCCGCCCGCCGTTCGACCCCGTACTCCGAGTCAGCAGAACCCCAGAGCCAACCAAGGTGAGGCACGAGGCTCAGCAAGGCTCCAAGACACGATGAAGAACACGATCGAATCAGCACAACAACAAGTATGCTTTCCGCGCGACAGCCTCCACACCCAAAAAAAACACGATCTCTGTCCCGATCTTCTTCCTCTTCCTTTTCGACCCCGAACAGAACCTTTTTATCCTCCTGTCCTCGTCGCTTCCAATCGAGCCGTTTATTGGCCCACCGCCGTCGCCTTCTGCCAATCGTGATCACGGGGCGGAGCCATCCGCTGCACTGTCCTGTGACGTCACGGCCAGCCTCCAGGGACGACTAAAAGGGGTTGACGCAGACACACTTACCCTATCCCGTGTCCCTATCTAATTACGTGACAATTATAATTTCCCCCTTGAAGAAATGAACATTTACTAGACAACTTATCACCACTGAATTGCTACTTATTACATCGAGATCCTGGTAAACTCGAACAGCATGGCATACCTAATTAAACATCCTAATTACCCTTTGAATGCATACCCCCCCTCAAATGTAACACTGCCCCCTCCTCTGGTACCGCAGCTCCTGCAAGGTATATCACAGGGGCTACCGTACCAGCCTTAACACTTACTGACTCACACCTAATTAACCTAACGAAATAAAGTAGGAGGGGCAATGGGCAGCGAGTCGCAGCTAACTTACCTATCCTGCTTAATGTACTACCCCCTTATGGCCTTATCCTCGCCTAAACAATCATTCGTTTTTTTTATTTTTATTTTATTTTATCACATGAGAGCACTGAGCGAAGTTGCACTCCATCTTCTGGATCATCACTCTTGCCCAGCACTCTTCCAGTGATCTGGGGAGGGGAAACAAAAGGTTCCACAAAAACACAACACTTATACTTTACATTCCTACTCTAAGCCTTAACGACACTATTCACAGGATATTTACACTTGACCGCCTCCCCCAGTGGATGCTAAAAGACCCAGCGTTACCTGGGGAGCCAATTTTCAAATTTGCTTGCCCCAAAATTATGCGGACATCATGCCCTTGCTGCACCTGTCAAGTTGTGCGGGATCGAGTGGGACTCACACATCTTCACAACACTCACACCATGGTCATCATCACATTTCTAGGTCATGGTCCTCATTTTAATCATGCAGGCTGAATCCCGTCGTGGCCGTGGGGTGGGTTACCACAAGATGATGGGGGCATCTCAGGTGCAACCATGCCCACAGGTAAGCTTTAGTCCAACCCAGACGTTTCTCTGCCCCGCTCCCTTTGATTCCCACCCCCCTGGTAGCCATCAGCTCTCATCCCGTACAACACACTGGAAGGGGTCTCACTGGCTCCTCTGGCCTTCCTGGGTCGCCAAGGTCCTATCCGCCTTGGTCGCCCAACCAGACCCTCTCCCAGTTGCCTCCAGACACTGTCACCATTAGCCACTTGGTGGTGAATCTCCTTGAAGGGGGTCGCAATTCACGATCACCGTGAGCTTCAGCAATCCCTGTGGACAAGCACATCATCTCCACCCACAAAACCCACATGACTCCCCCACCCCATCGGCCTTACATGTGACACCTGCATTTCTAACACTTCGCCGACCATGACCTTCCCTGTTACCACACCATGTCCAATAAAAATCAATGTGTGCACCATACATTTCACTTCTTAACTTGAAGCAACTCACACAGCACTTCTCACGCGATCCACGCACCAGCCATTGGACAGCCACTTGTGCCCGCTTTGTTACCAATTATCCACTGTCCCGATTGTCACTCTAAAACCCATCAGAACTTACAAATCCATGCCAATTTTCCCACAATTCATTTTTTTCCACCAAAGGAGGGCACTTCGCCACAATCTCAGCAGCCGAGCATGGCCGTATATGCTCAGCCCAATCTAGTCTCCCCGACAGTGATTTCCGGACTCGACCTATGTAAGGGCACCTCGGATAGACCTGGCGGTTCAGCAGGAGGATTCATCCTCTGTAACATTTGGGTAATGCCAAGTTCTCCCAGCCCCCCTCCTTGATCCTGAATCTCCGCCTGTCGGACTGTCACCGATGGCCTCTCGGGCACCCGACCCGGCCGACTCCACGAGGCCAGCCTGGCTGCGCAGTCAGCCGCTCGGTGAACGGTGGGTGGATCCTGTAGCTCCACTAGCGCTCGGACCTCAGGGTCAAGAAGAGCAGCTAAAAATTTCTCAAGTGCCAGTCTGTCCCATGCCTCCACTGTAAGGTCCCGATACGCGATCCTGACTGATTGGTAAATGTCCTGTGCCAGCTCCTGCACTGTCTCACCCAGCTTTAATCTGCGGTGCTGGAGCTGGGCCCGCACCAGATCACAGTTTGCCGCGAACCCAAACCGACGGCTCAACGCCTCGCGAATGTGGGAGCTGGTCAACATCCCCTCCGCGATCACGTTTAACACATCTGCGGCTGGTCCCCGCAACGTTGCCACCAAATTCCCTGTACGTTCCCGCTCATTCCACCCGTTTAGTCGGAAAATGCACTCAAATTGCGTCAGAAGAGCTTCAACGCTCCCTGACCCGTCGAAATTTACCAGGGGGATCACTTTTACGGTGGCCCGCTTCACAGTTTCTCCCTTATCCGAATCCAGCCCAGGGATCAAACGCCCTTGTGGCTGCGTATCAAATTTTGGAGCCCACTGTGGCCAAAGATGTTTTGTGGTGAGGGTCTCATGGGTCAATTTTGCCTCCTGTTCCAAACGTTGAATGGACCGATTCACCTCTTCCCTCAGGATCTTCTGGGCCCGCACAACCTCCTCCAAGGCTCCGTCGCGAGTTTGTAGCTGCTCCTCAACCAACCCGGACACTCTACTTACAAAAGACGGCTCTACCAGGCCTTTATCCAAGACTTCATCTTGGCTCATAATTTTATCTTGTTCGTCCAAACGAGCCTCCAATCCTTTTACCTCCTCCGCCAAATTCATCCCTTGCTTCCTCAGCTCTCCCCACTCTTCTATTTGCAGCTGCATACGAGCATCCACACAGGCACGATGACGTTCCAGGCTTTCATCCACTTTATCAACCCGAATGTTCGTTGCATCAATTTTATCTACCAATTTTTTCCATATATTTTCCCCCTCCAATGTAATTTCTACCTTTGTTTCCTCCAATCTATCCTCGAATTTACTTTGTATTTCCCCCAATTTAACATACACACACTCCTGCATCTCAGTTTTCATTTTCTCCATCTTTTCCCCCAATTCATCCCTCATTAAATCAATCAGTGCACCCAACTGTACCCCCATTACCCCCAATTGATCTGTCATTTCTGCCCTCTGTGTCACGAATTGATTTTCCATTTGTGCCGTCATTTCTGCCCTCTGTGTCACGAATTGATTTTCCATTTGTGCCGTCATTTCTGCCATTTGTACCCCCTGTGCCGTCATTTTTGCCCCCTGTGCTGTAATTGCACTCATTAAACGTTCCAACATTGTCCAGATCGTCATCGTGCCGGTTTCCGGCGCTGCCGGCTCTGTTACGGGCGATGAAGCACGGTCCACGCTCGGAATGGGGGAGGTTCCAACCCTACCCCCGTCTCTCCCTTCTTCCCCCGACTCGCTGCCAGACACGTGGCCTTCCTCCTCAAACATCTGCACATCCGCCATGGTGCAGAAGTCCCGTTTGCCGCCAATTAATTTAAATTTGAAAAATCCCGCCAAAATTTTCCCGCGCTTTTCTGTAGTAATTTTATATTCCAATTCGTGGCGAGATTTTAATCTTGGTATATTCTCCCGATACCAAATATAATTTAGAGGGGTTCGAACATCCAACACCCTGACACCAATGTGACGTCCACGGGACTTGAACAGTCCCGCCAACGTAGAATGAGCCGAAACGATGGAGGCGGTTTATTTATTTACAACCCAAACATGGTGGTTCTAATTGCTCTACCGCAAACGGGACGAGGAAGGTGGCACGAGTCACTTTTCACTGAGTTGATGATGTTTATTTGTTTTTACTATTAACCAGAAATAACAAGACTCGGCAAGAAAAGGGATCCGGGGCGATTCAACGGGATGGTGTGGGATCGGGCGTGGGGAAAAACACAGACAATTCCAATGAATATACAGATCTCAAACCGTCTAAGGCGCCAAGCGCGCGCGCGCGCGCGCGCGCGCGCGCGCGCGCGCACGCACACGCACGCACGCACGCACGCACGCACGCACGCACACACACACACACACACACACACACACACACACACACACACACACACACACACACACACACACACGTAGCTATTTCTGGTGGTCAGGCTGGACCGTGGTGTGGACGCAACTGTCCCTGGATCAGCGTCGGATGAGCTGGCCTTGCTCTCGTCAGGGGGGAGCAGGAGAAACCGTGGTGCTGTCGACCTCCTGGTCCTGGCCCAAGTCCACTCACAGCCGCCAGGGAACCAGTTCTGGCGCCAAATTGCGAGCAGGAGAGGGAGGCAGGTCCTCCCGCCGTTCGACCCCGTACTCCGAGTCAGCAGAACCCCAGAGCCAACCAAGGTGAGGAACGAGGCTCAGCAAGGCTCCAAGACACGATGAAGAACACGATCGAATCAGCACAACAACAAGTATGCTTTCCGTGCGACAGCCTCCACACCCAAAAAAACACGATCTCTTTGTCCCGATCTTCTTCCTCTTCCTTTTCGACCACGAAAAGAACCTTTTTATCCTCCTGTCCTCGTCACTTCCAATCGAGCCGTTTATTGGCCCACCGCCGTCGCCTTCTGCCAATCGTGATCACGGGGCGGAGCCATCCGCTGCACTGTCCTGTGACATCACGGCCAGCCTCCAGGGACTACTAAAAGGGGTTTACGCAAACACACTTACCCTATCCCGTGTCCCTATCTAATTACGTGACAATTATCATTTCCCCCTTGAAGAAATGAACATTTACTAGACAACTTATCACCACTGAATTGCTACTTATTACATCGAGATCCTGGTAAACTCGAACAGCATGGCATACCTAATTAAACATCCTAATTACCCTTTGAATGCATACCCCCCCCTCAAACGTAACAATATATATATATATATATATATATATATATATATATATATATATATATATATATATATATATATATATATATACACACACCTATTGTTACAGATTTCAGAATCCGGTCTGATGAATGCATCCACACATCCAGGTCCTCAGACAGCTATTTCCTTCGTGCATGTTCAGATTAGCCCCATCCCCCTGTATAATGGGATGTTAAAATGAATGTGATGAGTTGAGAAGGGTAAAGAATAGATCCCCTCTCTTATGGGAAGCTTTTTTTCTTTATGACAGACACGTTTACACGCATTTCTTTCGTGAGCTCTGACGGCCACCCTTATTTTTCCTCAGCGACGTTCTTTCACGAGCTCCGACGCCCACCTTTTTTTGGAGCGCACAGAAACTCATGGTAACCGTGCGCAAGTGGGGCAGGGTGAGCTTGGGGCGGACTGTGCCCGCTGAGATGGCCCACAGATATAAAACAAATTGGAGGTCCGTTCTGAAGTGAGAGAAGTGAGAGGAAATGGGCAAGAGAAGTGAGAGGAAAAGAGGAGAGAGAAATAAGCAAGAGAAGCAAGCACGAGAAGCAAGCAAGAAGCGGGTGTCAACGTGCAAAAGAGGAGAAGAAAGCGAGCATGTGGTGCGCGTGTGGGTGTCTGACCAGCGCCAATGAGACAATTCGTCCTTCCCAGTGCTTGAGCAAGCGAGCGTGTGGTGCGCGTGTGGGTGTGAGCAGCGCCAACGAGTGAGGCACGGGTCGGTCACCAACATGTGAGGCGCGGGTCAGTCCCTGACGGACCGTGTGGGCCACTGGACGTCACCAGTTTCGTGAGGGGTGAGAAGCTGCCCATGTCGCAGCACCAGGGTCTAAACTTGCGCCAGACGATCTCGGTGCCCTCCCAGACGTCGACTGGCATTCCAGGCTGTTCAAGAGAGGGTGCACGGCAAGGCTGGGTGCTGCCGATGGATGTGACACGCACACACACATTTCAGGACGTTTTCACTTCACGGATGACTACTTTCTGGTGAGCGAGACGATTCTTCTCCCCCCCCTCCCCCCCAGTGAATGATCTGATGGGTACCCTTGTCTGTGTTTAGCTGGAAGTAAGTCAACCCCCGATAAGCATCTGCTCTTTATCTCTTTCTTGGCATTTTGATTGATTTTGCTTTGCAATTTATTCTTTATTTACCTCAGAAAATAAAAAGTTTTCGATTTATTTATTTTATTATTAATAAATTATTTGTCCATTTCCAAACTGTCTGGGTTTGTCCTTTCCTTCCATTGGTCTCACATTGTCTGAACCTAGATAGACTGGGAGGTAATTACCACAGATTTGACCAAAAATAGTCGGCACGCACCAGCGGTTAAAACGCTCGGCCGCCCGAATTAAAATCTAATCGAGATAACATTGGTGCTTTGCAAAGGGCGTGCTCCCTGCTCAGGTAACCATGTGACCCCCAGTTAAACGGCATAATTAGATGGTGGACACTGGAACTCATGGTTAACTGGGTGGCATTCGTGGTTCGAAAACAACCCACCGTACCACAACGTTAATTGTGAGCGGTGGCCCCAGGTCCCGCTCTAATGAGGACAACCGGGGATTAATCCCCCTGAGTGATAGGATGGTGTCTCGGTACCCGTGGCCGCAACAATATATATATATATATATATATATATATATACATACATATATATATATATATATATATATATATATATATATATATATATATATATACATATATATACATATATATATATACATATACATATATACAAGCGGAACTCCTCGGACAAAGACCTTTATATTATTAAGGTAAGTTCGTCGGTGGTAATCATTAAATAAAGTTTATAATTATAAAGGTTTTATGGTCCCTGGTCAAGTAGTGAGAAAAATCAGCAGATAGAGCAAAACAAACAAACAGAATAAGCATATTATAAGCTCACCTGGACTTTAATCGAGCGGTGTCCGAAGATGAGTTAGTCAGTGAGTCAGTCAGGAAACACTTTTTTTTTTGTATACCTTGTCGAGGCTCATATGAGAGCTAACACAACGCATAGCAAGGGGGGCATGAGACAAGAGGGGCAGGAGTGAGAAGGACAAAACAGTGGGGAACAGACATTAGATCTGTGGAAGGGAGAGGGATGGGGCGGGGAACACGGCGAATGCAAGATGGACATTACAGGGACTTTCAGGAAGGAAAGCAGGGAATTTGAAGGAGGTGGGCTTGGGTGGATTAATGGGGGTAGAAAAGATCGAGGATTTGGGTGGGGGACGATAAGAGGTGGTGGTGAACAGCTGCTTTGAAGGCCTGGAGGGAAGAATGGAATTGAATAGACTGAGGGAGTTTATTCTAAAAGTGGGAAAAAAAGAGGAATGAAAGAGTGAAGGTGAGCAGCGATTCGTGATTTTGGTAGTTTTCCAGAAGGGGGTTGTTGACGGACCTTGACCGCCCTGCGGAAATGTGGTGGGGACAAATCGCAGAGAGAGCACTTCAGTCATTATCGCTTGAACCAAGCACACAATTTTGATGAAACTTGGCCACGAGCTTCATATCTGATGCCTAACGAAGGTGTATTGACAGCATCAAAATTTGCGCTCATGAAGGGGGTCTATGGGGTGGGGCGGGGGAGTTTGACCCCCCCCCCCAAATTTGCTATAGTCTCCAAAACTAAACACACAATTTCGATAAAACTTGACCACAACATTCTTCACCTATGATGTACCAAAGTGCATCGACCTCATCAAAGTCTGCGATCAAGAGTCGACTCTGGGGTGGGGGTTGACCCCTCAAAATAGGTACTTGCTCTCTTCTCTGAAATACACACACAATTTCAATGAAACTTGACCACAACCTTCATCACGCGTGATGTACCGAAGAATGTTCATGGCATCATATAAATGAGGGTCTAAGGAGTTCTGTGGGGGGGGGGGGGAATATAAGGAGGGTTGAGTGACTGTTGCTCCTGATCCAGGTGAGCTTCAGGACAGGTGGTCCTCTTTTTATTATTACTTTCAAAGGGTCTCAGGCTCATGGAAGAGCAATCACGCAAATGACAAACAGATAGAAAAATACAGCAGGTGACCTTGGGGGATGAAGGGAAGGGGAAAGTGATGTAGTTTCCCAAGGCACTCTGGGTATAAATGATGACATTTTACGTCACTTTTCCGTGAAGGAAAAATTTCCCCTCCACCATAACCCCTGCCTCCATGGATACCAAATCCAAGGGGTTTGTCCGTCCTCTATGCTCAAAACTCTGACCATTTTTAAAGTCTTCGATATCATTCGACCATGGTCAGATTCAAGCGGCCGTCCTCCCAGACTGAGAGCGGACACTCTTAACCGCAACACTACGAGCATTTTCAAAATAGTCCAGATGCAAAAACAGGACTTCTATTCCAATCACATAAACAATCTCACCCACTGCTGGATAAAATGAGACACTGGATAGCAGCTGCAAAGATAACAATAACGGCATTCTGTGGAGCACATGCATCCGCCAGGTTGAACAGTATATATTTTGTATCTCACTGATAGGTCAGATCTGGATGTGGACCTGAACCAAAATCGAATCGGCTTGTTCTCGTCAACTAACAAACTCATCCACCAAGTTTTATCATAATCTGTCCTTAACTTTTTGAAATATCATGCTCACAGACAGACAAACAAACATACAGACAGACGGGTGAAAACGTAACCTCCGTCCACCTTCGGTGGCATAGGTAAAAAGGACACATCGTTGCAAAGTTTTGCTAGTGTGGAAACATGCTTTCCGATTGAGGGTTCGTCTTTTCACCGCTACCCCCTCCCCTCCTCAATCCCTCTGCCCGACTCTCCATTTACTAGATTCCTCATAAATTGAGATAAAGTGCCACCAAAGTCATTTTGCGGCAGGGAATCCATGGTGGTTTGCTATTAGCTGCCACCAACATCAACCAGGGTAAAAATTTGGAATTTGGTTAGTGCAAGGCAAGTATAGGCCTACACTTTCCAAAAGACAGCTTGGATATTTATTGTTCGGAAGTGAGTGACACCAGATGGGATTATAATGTAGAATGGAACCAGATAGAATACGCAAATAAATCAACAGATACGACTCCATCCACGTTAGATGTCAACTGACTGTTACGTGTGATTTCAATTAAAGGTCACATTAAAAAGAGAGAGAGAGACAGACAGACAGACTCAAATGAAAGAAAGAAAATACAAGATGCTTTCAACTTGAGTTATGATCTGCAAAATTATTTTCAAGGTACACATTATTATCTTTGATCTGTTGAATCCAAAATTGAATTGGTTTATCTTTGTATGACAGTCCACACTTGTGCGAAGTTTGGTTGAAATCCCTTCAGTGGTTCACGAGTTATTGTGGCAAGAAAGATTTTCAATTAAAGGTCACAAGACCACAAATATTTTGAACCCAAAATCTAATGAATTCATCTTTGCATCATGGTACAGGTATGTGTCCCTCAAGCAGTTCAAGTTATCATGGAAATGTAAATCTGCTACGCATACACGGACAGACGAACAACCTGGAAACATGATGCCTCTGGGGCCTTTGATTACCAGAGGCATAACTTTTTTTTAACATTTAGAAGGAACAAATTAATTTGAATAAGGATATGTATATTTTAATGCAGGAGTCACGTCAACGAAGGAATAATTTATTTTAAAGTTAAACAAACAAACAAAAAAAAATAGATAAAAAAAAGAGGTCCCAGAGTTGCAGCAATAATCAAAATAAATAAATTTTTTAAATGGTAGCCCAAACGACTTGACCTCATTACCTTTATATATTAATTTTACTTTTGAGCTAGGAATGTCATCCCTGAAACTTTTGGCCATGTTGCCCAAACCTTTCCTGAAATACAAGTAGTCAAAACAATACCTTTGGATAGAGTTGAGATACTTCTTCACAGCATTGCAGAAAGAGTCCATCCCCCAACTTCCTGTCATGCATCCAAGCACAGGGGTATGGACATCACAATATTGCAAGTTAGGAAAGGATGCGAGTAAAATGAAAGGGAAGTAAAAAAGAGAGGCTCTAACTGATGTCTATTTCCAGTGGACTCATGCCGATTGGAATACCCAACAGCTTTATTAAATTCTGAATTAATATTTTTTCATCCTCACATCTACGTTTTGTGAACAAAGCCGAGGCTCATGGAAGAAATAAGATCCAGAGCAGAAACTAGAACGGAGGCACTCGGAAGAGCACATATCTCCGCCAGGCTGAAAAGTTGGTTTCCCAATGACAGGCCGGATCTGCATCCGGACCTTAACCAAAATCGGCTTGTTCCTGTCACCCAACAAACTCATCCCAAGTTTTGTCATAATCCATCCACAACTTTTGGAAATAGCATGCTATATATATATATATAATTTTTGGCCCCATCTCTCAATGGTGAAGAATCAATAAAATAATTTAAAAATTCTCCTATCCGGATCTTCACCAAAATCGAATCAATTCATCGTTTTCACACACTCGACATGTCAACCAAGACTCATCAGAATCCATCCACAACTTTGAGATATCCTGCTCACAGACAGATAAGCAAACAGGGGTGAAAATACAACCCCCAATCCACCTTTGGTGGCAGAGGTAACAAGTCCCACCAATTCTAATAATCTCTGGAACATATTTATTTGAACTGGCGAGAGTCCACAATGTTATCTTGCAGTAATTGGAATAGTTAATATTGCATTTTCAGTACATTATATTGGCTTTGTGGACAGCTGTGACAGCATGACGGCCATGTCGCGTCGCATAGTCGAACGCAAACTTAGCGATCCTCTGTGATTTGTTCCGGGTAACTATCTTCAGGCATTCCACCACTCCGCTCACGCTCTGTCAGAAAATGGGTAAAAACAAAACAAAATCAGCACAACTAAACTCATACCAACAGCCTGTATTGGAAGAAAATTGTATTATATAATATAGAGGCCAAAACACTTGTACATGTCTAAAATGAGCAATCTATGATCTACAGGAACAAGCTAATGAACTCCCAACATCATAATGCTGTTGTGATTTTTCAATCGTGTTATTTTTCAATATTCAAAGCCAATGCAAATCATTTGGAGGGTGGGTGGGATTTGGACGGAGTTCAATTTATTTGTTCTTTTGCACCTTCACAAGGACTACTGTTCAGGGGAAGGTGGGAGTGTATATTTACCTGAATGGGAAAGGGCAGGGACCCCCTCCCCCTGGTGGTATATCAGTGCAATATAAATTTGCCACTGTCAATCTTTGTGCTGTCAGATCCGCTCAGGAAGGGCAAAGCTTTGTAGTCATGAACGCTCGGGCAGATGTCATTCATTTAGACTTTAGAGCCTCGGGTTGTCCCACCTGACTGTTCACCCATCTCTCCCCCCTTCCTTTTTTTGTGCTTGCAAGCACCTCCAAATTCAAACCACAGTTCTCCATCTTTGCCAAGCCATTTGGGCCTGGCAAAGATTATTTTGCATATAGAGAAAGACACCATTGTAGTCAGTACGAAACAGTCCTGCGGCAGGCTACAAGACCAAAGCCCATGGGGGTTGAGGAGAAACAATGTGCAGAAAGGTGTGGAGAGATCTGAAGGGGGTGAGGTTTAGTTTGTTGAGATTGAGTGTGTTGAAAAGAGAAAAAGATGAGGCTCTCAGTTTATCACCAAGGGCTGAAAAGATGAGCCTGCTGCCCTTCCCCACCAGCCTGCCAGTATCCAGCCTGCTGCCCTTCCCCACCAGCCTGCCAGTATCTGCAGTGGATGGGCAAGCAGCGACACTATTCCCACCATCTCCCGTTGTATTGTTACCTCCATCACTAGAGATGGACGGAAGCTACGTTTCTACCCTTGTCTGTCTGGTTGTCGTCTGTGAGCAGGATATCTCAAAAAGCTGTGGACTGATTTGGACGAAAGTTGGTGGACAGCTTGGCCTATCAGCAGGATATAAAACAAACTGTTCGCCTGGCGGAGGTACATGCTCCATCGAGTGCCGTTCTCGTTTTATGTGTGACAATTAATTTGCCAGCATTGGTACAGGAAGTCTTGCACGGCGCATGTGGCGAATGTGAATGTGAATCTCTGCCATTGCTGTATTTTGTTTATTTGCCCATTCGGCTTTATTCTTGGTGTTGCACGCAGGCACACATGCACCTGAAATGTTCTATTCTCCTACACTAAAGAAAAAGCATTTGATAAGAAAGAGAGAAATATACGTCATGCCGTGATATCCACCTCATGCTCGAGTGAGCTGTACTCTCCCTCTGTCTGCTCCCTGATGACCACCAAGTCCAAGTTGGGGTGACGTGTTGCACAGCCAAGCAGAGACTTACAGCGAACCACATTCGCAAAAAGGTCCATCTGACGCCTGTTCAGCAGAAACAAGTCATGTTCTGCACGTTTTCCTGCATCTCAATATATATATCTATCATTCTTTTCATCTCGTCCACAAACCTACTTTCCAGTAACCTTTGCCCACTCTTTTCCTCCCCATTCTCACCGCAGTTCCATCTCGTATGAATTCAACTCCCCTTTGACCTCCATCGGAGCATTCAGTTTTCCTTGTGAGACACACCCAACCACAGTTTTAGAAGAAGAAAAGATCAAAAAAAATTACTTCCATAATAAGTTACAACTGCTTTAGATTTGCAGACGCTGCATGTGCGTTTTCAGTGACTCGCTTCCACTAACTGGGGCACTTTTAACCTGCTGTTCATCGGGCCAAATCTGCAAGTGAAATGGTCTTTTTAACATAACTTTCAGGATTTAAACAAAGGTGGCAATTCGGGATTTGTTAAAGTTTTCCTGGCTGCAAATCAGACTCACAGAAATATAAGAAAACGAGAAATATCCGTGAAGTAGAGTTCCTACCATTTCCTGTTTATACAAGCAAGCAGAGGCAGTGGAACAAAAGAACAAGGGGGGGGGGGGACAGACTGACACACACACACCTTTTTACCTTACCACCACAGCATGCACACAGTA
Organism: Eptatretus burgeri; assembly: GCF_056783735.1. Lineage (NCBI taxonomy): Eukaryota > Metazoa > Chordata > Myxini > Myxiniformes > Myxinidae > Eptatretus > Eptatretus burgeri. Next base: position 132,299,547 of record NC_140962.1, read on the forward strand.
ATCCACACACAGGCCCTCTATTTATAATGAAGTTCCCTTTCCAGTGAACACTAATGACACACTTCTGGTTTGATGAATTAATTTCCAAATAAAAAAATAAATAAATCCGAGTTATTGTTATTATTATTAAATGGTTATTCCTTCACGCAACTTCCAATGCTAGGAACCTGTTTACACGAAAACTAGCCAAACTGAAACAAGAGATTAATACAAAGACATAGACAAACACTCCCACATGACCTAATCAACCAATTAGCACAATAACCCCTCTCCAATACAATGGAATACATATTCTTAGCATGAACCATAAAATCATCCTTAACAGAACAAATTCTCACAAATCGAATAAGCTGAGATGAAAACATAGTGCAGCCTATCTTAACCGGAATAACATCAGATGCTGGTACATTACTACATGGAAAAGTATTGTAATGGTTTTGAAAAACTTACCCCAGGGGGAGTACATACACGGACACGTAGGTGACCCGAGGATTAGTTATTTCATTAGTCTTTGTATAGACTATAAGATAGTCCTTGGTCCCTTGTCACAGGGCTGTTTGGGGAGCATGAGTTGGCTCGGCTGTATTTTGCCAGTGTAATGTCTCTCCCCCTCTGTTACTTTCAATATTTCCTCATTCACTCCATCATTCTGTTCAATTCCCCTGAAATTTTCAATCATCCCTCCATTACCCCATTTCAATGGTCCACCAATAATCTCCCCTCCATCAAACATCATTTCAACAGTCCCTCTTTAACCCCCATCAGTCTTGCCTTTGTGGAAGAAAAAAAAATTATATTCATGCACTCTCAATTATAATTGTTGCTGGTGCTTTATAAATTTAATATTTATGCTATAGTCGAATTGCTGTCAATTATGTTTCCCTTTTGTCTGGGTGTTGATGGGGGGGGGGGGTGGGGGGATGTCTTGCTGTGCTACAGGGTGGCCTGGTCGATGGCACTGCAACTTTGGTCATGATTGTGTCATTCTCTTTCACCCAGTGGACACGTATTGCAGTTAGAGTTATTTTGCCTAATGCTTATCAGACCCATGTACTCACTGACTTTTATATACACAATTCCTTATATTCATTTCTTCATAAGACCTATAACCTAATGTCTTATCCTCCCTCACCAAGGCCAGCTGAAGGTAATCATGCTCTCTTTGTTCCCCCACAGTATATAGTATATATATATATATATATATATATATATATATATATATATATATATATATATACACACACACACACACACACACACACACACACACACACACACACACACACACACACACACACACACACACACACACACACACACACACACACACACACACACACACACACACACACACACACACACACACACACACACACACACACACACAGTAATCCCCCGTTTCTCGCGGGGGTTACGTTCCAAACCTCCCCGCGCTAAGTGAAAATCCACGATGAATGGACGCCTCCCCCAAAAAATTCGACTCGTCTGGTCTGGTTGGTTTGGGAGTGATTGGGTTTGAGGTGCCTGAGATCGACTAGTCTGGTCTGGTCGGTTTTGAGGTGCTGGTTATGAGCAGTGCTCGTCCAACGGTGGCAAACCTTTTTCCTTCCCGAAGCATATATCGAGCACCTTTACCTTAACCTTCTCCTGGAGCGTCCCAGGACCTTCCTCTGGCGCTTCATTTCCTTGCCAGAAGCCTTAGAAGGTGCAGGGCGTTTGGGTGGCATCGTGGGGCTTGGAGAAAAAAAAACGAAGAAAATATTCGAAGTTCACAAGCGAAACTTTGTCTCGTGCGTTGTGTGACTGGTCGAGCACCACGCATTATAATTTATTGCTTAAATAATTTATATTTTATATATTATAACCGCGATGTACCAGGGAAATCCACAGAAAAAAATTAGTTACGTTCCAAGGGAAAACCCGCGATGAAGCGGGGGGTTGACTGTATGTATATATGTATGTATATATATATATATATATATATATATATATATATATATATATATATATATATATATATATATATATATATATATATACATCAGGAAATGTAAGCTTAGTTTCGTGCAAATCATTGTGGATGTTTACCATCTCAGTGTTTTGGTCTCCGTGGTACCGCAAATAAATGTTTTCTGATCAAATGTACTTTTCGTTGTGGACAGTGAATTAATTTGTTTCTTACAAATTCGGTTAATAGAACAAATCAGAAAATTCCACAACACCTTCAATCCCGCAGCTGTTTGGTCATCCCTCGGTCATGCGGGGCTCCTTTCCGTGTTCCCTCCATCCGCGCATTGCTTGATGAACCAACGAGTGCTCTTGCACGCATGTTCGTGTCGAGTCTCAAATGCATGTTCGTGGTGCTTCGTACTCGACGTGGCCTACGAGGTGTGGTGCTTCTCGCAGGTGTGGTTCAGTACAAAACAGTGCGAATGGGCGTTTTCCACGTGAAGGAGGGGGCTGGGGGCTCTCGTTGTGGCTTTTGGGCACGTTGAGGGCGGGACGGGGGCTTCATTGAAAGGTCCCTCAGAACGATGTGGAAATTTCCCCAAGTGACGTCATGCACCCACCCCCAACGGCTGCGGACAAATGGGAGGGTAAGAAGGCTTGTGGGAGGAGGGGAGAAAAGCCTATGTGAAGAAGAAGCAAAAAAGCAAGATAAGCACACGGTATGGGCTCACACAAGCAGGGATGAAAAGCGCTCCTGAGCAGACGACTCAGAAAGCAGAATGGGAAGAAGCAAAAGGGCAGACAGCAGAAGAGAAAGCAGAAAGGAGAAACGAACGGGACAAGCTCGCATGAGAAGACTAAAAGACTGAGAAGGATCGGGAGGGAAGGAATAAACATGAGGGAAAAGAAAGAAAAGTTTCACAAGCAGTTGGTGTCGAGCTTCTGTGGAAAAAGAACACTCCTTGCACGAGCGTCATCCTGCCCTCTCGATCCTGTCAGCCACGAAGGACGAGGAAGGTGAACAAGGGCACCTCATCGATGGGGGCCTGAAAAGGAAGAATCTGAGGCAGAGGAGGCAGAGTCGCACATCTGGGTCGCCAGAGAGGACTCGCCCGAGTCTGGGCACCTCAGAGACACGGCTGTGTGCTCCCATCACATCACATCGGCACTGCCCACCTTCCCCATCCATTTTCCTCTGCATTCTCCTCCATATTTGTGTGCGGTGAGGGAGAGAAGGAAAGACCCCTTTCCTTTTCTTCATACATTACTTTTATTTTATTTTCAAGTCCTTGTTTTATCATTTGCCCCCAAGTGAATGATGGCCAAGTCTTTTGTTTAAGTAAGATTGAAGTAGAATATGTGTTATGGTTAAATCTGCTCTTGTGTGCCTTTTTGCTTTTTTGTTGATAAATACTTGCTTTTAAAAGATTGCTCCCCTTGTGTGTTTGTAATAAATAATTGTTTGTTGTTATTTCCAACCTGTCTCGGTTGTCTTTTCCTTTATTGTCCGATGGAGTGCACAAGTAAGGTTAGACGGGACATTCTAACCCAATAATTTGCTTTGTCAGCCAGGGTACACTCACTGTAACGCTCGGCAGTAATCAGAGTGTGCGCTGAGAGCACTGACCCAAATTAGCCAGCCGTCCACAGGTAAGGTATGAGAAGTAGTGTGGCATTCGGCGTTCGTGGTTGCTTTGCAACCTGCCGGTGCACGGAGTTATCTTTGCCCGGCGGCCTCAGGACCGGGCGTTCGGGAGAGACCCCAAGTGCTTCCCCTCGTGGCAAGCCTCGAACCCCGGATCCGCGACAGTATTGACAACAGGAAAACTAAAATAGTCAACTTCATTATGTATATTTGCACTAAAACAATTATTTCCAACTCTCACCAACACATCCAGATATACCACTTCACTATCACTATTAACTGTTATTTGGCCTTCTGAATAAATCCTATGAATCAGCCTTTCAAAAAATAGTTAAATCGTACAAATATCATCAATATATCGACATGCAGAAAAACAATATTTTCGCTAAACCTAACTACTTCTCCTTCATCAACTTCTGCACAAATGAAAACTCACAATAAACAAGAAAATGGCCACTAATTGGAGGCTACAGTTCCCTCCCATTGGAATGCTTTTTATTTGTTGAAATATTTTCCCCACCAAGAGATACAAAAGTGTTAAACAAAATAATATTGTTGTGGTTACCAGATTCGCAAACCACCATTCAGGTCCCTTAGGTGAGGTATCTCGGTAAGTGCATGTGTAGTTAGGCCCAAACCCGTTGTCTAGTGGGAATACATGTCATTTATACGTGCTGCGACTCTTCAGGATAGCCGTTTTTCTTTTACTATCTTTATTTTGGACCAACCGCCATGATCACAACCACAACATCAACCACCAACCACAACGCCGCTTCACCACAACCGCCATGACCTTTACCGTCGCAACTCGCCACCATCGCATCACCGTCATCTCGCGCCACTCATGGGCACCGATGCTGGACTCGTGTAGGGCGCACGTTGAACAGCGTGTACAAAATCACGGATTTTCTGCTTCAAGAACGGATCCAAAACGACACACGCCCACTTTTTGCCGTCCAATCGGTGAGCGAGGGGCGGGTGGCCCCGCCCCAGGGCGATCGATATATGCAAATTTGTGGATCAAAAAGCCTTCACGCCCACTTTTTCTCGGGCCAATGGGGAGCGAGTTGAAAGGTCAAAGGGAGGGGGTCAAAGGCGAAGTTACGGGGGGATAAAAGGACGGTGTTCGTCAGTCAAAGGAGTCGTAAAAGTCGGAACGAGGAAGAAGGGAGTCGCAAAGGAGTCAGAAGAGAGTCAGCAGAACGGGAACGAGAAAGAGTCAGCAGAACGGAGGCGAAGGAGTCGGAACGAGGCGAAGGAGTCGGAACAGAGAGTCAAGACTTCGCGGGCGGTGGAGCTGCTCGTCGTGTGCGTTGAAGTCGGAACGGAGGGGACGAGCTGTGGAGAGGCGGCGACACCGGACGAGGGGGTGCTCGCGTCGTGCAAGGAGCTGCGCGCCCGAGGGAGGCCGGCAGCGCGACCTGGCCGAGGTGGAGACGCTCGTCGCACATAATAAAGATCCTCTATACCCCGAGCATCAGCAACCCCCTCCTGTTTCCCCCCGCGCTGAGATAGTGCGACCAAGGGGGCCCCGTTCCCACCCCCCTGCCAGGCACTGTCCACGAGGCCCGCGGGTTGCGGGGCCATCGCCGCTCCGCGTCTCATCACCAGACGGGTAGGCCCGACCAGGTCTCGGCCCCAGGCCTACCTCATTCTTGAGGGTATTTCTTTTCCTTGGTTTTGGGTATGTGTTGTCGGCGCCGTCTGTGAAGTAGAATTGTATAAGTGTTGCCGTGTGCTCGGTAGTCGGAATTAGCTCTGCACTGTGTTTTCACTTTTATGTTTGCTTTTTGTGTAAATGGAATTGTGTTTTCTTTTTTGTGTGCATTTGGTGGAATTGTATTTGTGTGCTTCCCGTGTGCCGAGAATAAATGTGCTTTATTGTTGAACTGTTCTCCCGCTTCGCTTCGTCTTTTCCTCCATTGAATCCCCATCTTGCTTCACGTAAAGGGTTGGTAGTGGGCTGAATACGCCCGATAATTAATCGAACCGTCGAGGTCGACGATAACACCGCTCGGTTATTCTGATAGTACGGAACGGGTCGCTTAAGTGGCCCGTGTCCGAAGTCGACCTGCGGCGAGGTGCGATCGCCCGGTCTACCCTCCGCGTGGGTACTTAGGTAGTTCGAATTTGGCGAGCAACCCTATCCCACGCGGGGGCTGATTGGCTCGATCGCGGTGAGACCGAAAGGTCCACCCGTGACTGGTTCCCGGCGTTAGTCCGAGAGGGTCACGACTGGATTGTCCGTCCGGTGGGCGACGTGCCGCGATTCGAGTTACGTGGCCGTCGCACGCCGGCGGGCGCGAAGACCGCAACAATATTAACAGTATTTTTAATTTTTTGTTGGTCAAAACAATTAAGGTATCGCAGTAATGAAAATCTGCTGCACACACACACGGACGTTCACACAGCCGGACGAGCAAACTGAAAACAATGCCTCCGGTACCGGAAGCGCAACTCCAAGACTCAGCAAATTCAAACATAATGAGGCATATTTTATATATGTATACACACTTATATTATCTTACCAATTGTGTATCAACAAGAATGACCGCACTGTGATCGCAACCTGCGACAAAATCTGGTAACGAGCCAATTGGGAAACATGCATTTAAAAGCACTCTTAAAAGATGAACAGCACGATTGGGAAACACATTTAATGTGCTGTTAAAAGATTAACTCAACACCTCTCATCCATGTCACCCTCTGCCACAGTTATATCAGGATGAGCCGATTCGTCAAACTGTCACGGATTGTTTAAACTCGATATACAACGCCAGTCAAAATGCCTCCCCATTATGAGAATGGTTATTTTACTTCCAACTTCAACTCGTATTATAAACGATTTTGTTTCAAAGCGAGATCAGTGTTAGTAATTAGCACAGGCCGGTATCGCTATTGTGGATCACAGTGTTAATAATCAGCACAGGCTTTCTAAAGCACACCCAATTCAAATAAAATAACCAATTGGAAATTGCTTTAAAAACAGCCACGAAGACAAAGAAAAATACGATCGCTTGTACGGTGTTCAGGTGCTGAGGGTTGAAAGTTAAAAGCTGCTGTACCTACTTCCTGGTAAGTCTTGACGTTATACGTTCCACTGCTCCAGGTGTAGCCAAGTGCATCAAAGCTTTTAAAATCATGTATGCCACTTAAAGATTGTAAACACCTTTCTTCGATTTGAAAAATGATTTCCAAATTATTTTTGAAGACCAATTTTTCCCGGTATATCGATATATCGCCGGACCCTAACGTTTGATTGAAATTATGCGAAGCTTCATTAAACGTTACCAATATTTTTTATTGGACATCAATTACATTTTTCTGGGTCCCTCATCGTGAGTAACACTCGACCCAAAAAAAGCCAATGGGAATCTGATGCAACAAATCCATGCAGTGTGCAATCAGCAGAGGCCTACAAGGCCTGATGTCTTCTTCAGCCCACCAGAAAACCAAGATGATGGCCATATTTAATCTGGATGCCATGGTGGGTGGAGTCAAGCAACAAATGTGTGTAGGGTCCGGGCAGCTGTCCGACCAATGGGTGCATGTTACAAAAAAAATAAAAATAAAAAATAAAAAATAAAAAAAAATCGACCCCCATGAAGAACCACAACAGCAGCAACGCAGAGCTCTTGTAGACCTACCTACTACACGTCGCATATAAAAATGTGAAAGTGTCACTTGTATCAGGAGAACCATTTCAAAAGCATTCATTTTCACCTTTTATAGCGACTCGGTTGGCTCGCATGTCTTGCAATAGTTTCTCCAGCTTGCTTGGTGTTGCTGTGCCCTGCACCTCACTCAGCTGGTGCTCCTCAAACTCCACCGGTACCTCTGCAGCCTGCACCCATTCACACATCATCCTCACAAAAAGCCAGAACATTGGATCTGCAAACTCATAGTTCAACTATTCCAACAAGAACAACACTCAATGGAGCACACACCTCTGCCAGGCTGAACAGTTTACGTTTTGCATCCCACCGAGAGGCTGGATCTGCATGCGTACCTGAACCAGAATAGAATTGGCTTGTTCTTGTCACCCGCAAAACTACTCCACCAAGTTTTGTCATCCGGCTTGTTCTTGTCACCCGCAAAACTAATCCACCAAGTTTTGTCATCATCTAAACCACAACCTTTTGAAATATCATGCGATATATCGTTTTTTTGGCCCCATCTCTCAATGGTGAAGAATCGCTCGAGAAATTCTCGGATCTGGATCTTCACCAAAATCTAATCACTTTGTCTTTGTCAGACACCCAAACTGTACACCAAAATTCATCCAAATCTGACTAACTATTTGAGATATCCTGCTCACAGATAGACAGACAGAGGTGAAAACACAACCTCCGTCCATCTCTGGAGGCAGAGGTAATTGACGTTTTAGATTTTTTTTTTTTCATTCCACAATACAAGGATGAGTGTGACAGGAGTGTCTAATAGTTCACCCCCACCTTTGTTTCATCGGATTTCCATCAATCCAACTTCTGAATCAGGTTTTATTCGGAACTACATGAAAGTACTTTAGAAAGAGGGAAGAGAAGTAAAGATTAAGAAAAAGCAACTGAAAGGATATGTTCTTAAGAAGCTTCTAAAAGTGTGGAGGATTAAAAAAAAAAACAAAGTTCCAACTATAAATTTTGTTTCTACATTTCCCATTCAGAGAGACTTGAGAGAGACTTAAAACGAATAGCCATGATTACATGCCATCATGTCTATGAGGGCTTGATGACCTTGAAAACATCTTTGACCGACAGCATGAGCTCAGGCCCCACGCCATCTCCAGGAATCATTGTAACCCGACGCACAGCTTTCTGTTGAGTCTGGTTTCAAGGGAGGGAAAGAGGGGCACAGGGAGGGGAAAGAGGGTGCGAAAAGTTTAACAAACAAAAGCATCGCAAAGGTCCGACCAGGAAGCAATAATTTTATTCTACCTCCAAGGTAACGATCAAATCTTGTGGATTAAAGGCATTCTATTGGTTACATGAGCAAAATCCCTGAAATGGCCCTTGGTTTCCTTGCTATCATTTCTTACTCCTTCCTCGAGGAGGAGCTAGAACATAGAATGGATCAGAATGTAACAGAACAAAAGGAACAGGAGAAAGAGGGATAAATGGGGGGGGGCAGGGGGAACTATAAACAGCAGGGATGTGGGAAAGAATGAGGGGTAGGGGAGGATGAGGATGCAGGAGGTGGATACAGAAAAAAAAAAAATTCGGAAGGAAAATTGGAAATTTGGAAAAAAGTGGGCTTGGGGAGGGTTAATGAGGGCATAAAAGATCATGGTTTCAGATGGGGATGATCTGAGATGGTGAACAGCTGTCCTGAAGACCTGTAGGGAAGAATGAGATCATGGAAGTTGGTTCCACAAGTGGGAAAAAACAGAGAGGAACGATTGAGTGGAGATGAGCAGCACTCCACTGCCCTCATTTAGCTCTCTGAGCATCCTTCCTTCTCTTGCTCTTCTCAATCCCCCCTCCCCCTCCCCTTACCCAATGTATATGCAATAAGCAAATAACTCCAACTCAGCATAATGTGGGTCACACCATGCACCCTGAAAAACAATTACCCCATTTTTTCTTGTCGGTGTGTACAACTGCTTTAAAACAGCACGGCTTTCAAATCCAACGCGAAGCTGACGATTCAGGAAAGTGGCAGAAGGAGAGGAGAGGGGGGGGGGAGGGAAGAAATCGAACAAGAAATTAATAAATCAATAAGCAGTAGTTTTTTTGTTGTAAGAATCAATGTTTGCGTTCAGTAAATAATTAATATTTTAAGCGATTAATTAGCAGGTTAAATCGCCTTGTGTGATAATCATACCCCGTACCGCTTCCCTTCCCAGTGTTTAAAACTATTTATTTAAGGTAATGGTGTTGGCATAGCGGTTAGGGTGGCTGGCTTAAGATCTGAGGGTCCTAAGTTCGAGCCCCTTTTCTCCCACTGAATTAACACCAGGTTGGGTTGACTCAGCCTGTCATCCTACTGAAGTCGGCAAAATGAGCACCGGCTGACTGGAAGCAGGGGGAACTGCACCAACGGCACTCTCAGCAATGATGCAACCAGCAGCCACAGGTTGCATACAAAATAATAATTTCAACATCACCTCCTGGGTGATTTTGTTATTAACCGAAGGATAAACGATCAACTTAGCGAGGACGTTATCACAAACCTTGAAGAGGAATGTGGAGGACCATTGTATAAGTCTTGCCAGCATTTCTTTAAACCGTGAGTTTCTAAATATATATATATATACATATATATTTGAATTAACACATTTTACAATTCATCAAATGTTCCAATGAAATAAAGATTTGTCAAATACAACATCTTGTAAACCTCCTCCTCCTTTGTATGCAGTCCACACGGCTGCAGGTAGCATCGCTGGGTGAGGGAGCGGCTGTGCCGCTGATGGAATGCCCCCATTACCAGTACACTGGGACTCATTTTGCCGACCTCAGAAGGATGACAGGCTGAGTCAACCCACCTGGTGTTCATTCAATGGGTAAAAAAGGGGCTCAAGCTCAGGACCCTAAGATCTGAAGATGTTAAGCCAGCCACCCTAAGTACCAAGCCAACACCAGGCTTCTTGTCAACCCATTTATTTTGAAGAACTGTAACCAATACCAAACTAGAGGGCTTCGTCCAGAGATCACTGATGGTCTCCGGTATAGCAAACTAGAAATATTAGCCAATTGGTTGCACTTGAACTTTTTCCTCATAAAGAAAACAAACTTTTACTTTCAAAAAGCAGGACACCACAGACACCAAGACTACAAAACTTAATGCCTCCCTCTGGGAACCATAATAATGAAAAATTATTTGGTATCGATACAGTCTGGCACCTGCCTTGATCTCCAAAACACTCTGCCTACGGCATCCCAGCCAACCTCCTGTCATGGATCACCCACTTCCTCCACTCCCATAGTCAGCATGTATCTCTTGATGGGATCTTCTCAGTCAAGGCCGGAGTGTCTCAAGGCAGTGTTTTTATTATTTTTTTCTAGCCTGTGGAGCCAACTTCCCCATTCTGTTCAGTCCCACATGAGCAACTTCTCCTGAAACTCAAAGGGCTAGGAATTGGATGACCATTACTCTCCTGGATCCGAGATTTTCTTCCAGGCTGGAAGCAGCGGGTCTCCACAAACGGTACTCTGTCACCGTGGAATGAAGTACTGAGTGGCATACCGCAGGATTCCGGAAATTGGTCCTGTCCTATTTCTGGTGTACATAGACGATTTGGCAGATCGTCTCCGTTCCAAGGCCCTACTTTTTGCTGTGCGACGCCCCTAAGAGCGGTGATCGATCAATGTTGCAAGATGATCTGCTTCTTCTGGATTGCTGGGCAGACAAGTGGTTGATGTAACTGAACCCCCTAAAATGCAATGCTATGCACATAGGGCACCAAAATCCCATGCAGACGTATAGACTCAATGTTACTCTGCCGGTTGTGATGGAGCATACCGACCGACAGTCACAAACAAAGCAATGCACCATGGCCGCAAATAGTGAGATCACATCTCGAATATGCACTTCCGGTGTGGAGGCCATTTTTGTAAGGTGATGAAGTTAGACTTGAACGTGTGCAACAAGAATGTCGAGGGAGGTCAAGAGAGTTTCTCAAATGAGGAATGCCTATCAAACCTCCCAGTATTGTCGCTCGACAAGAGACAAATTCGAGGGGATTGAATCGCCCTCCACAGAATCCTGCAAGGGGACCTTCACGTTTCTCTTGAAGAATCACTCTGTCCTCGCCGGGAAGTCCACCTTCATGGTCATTCCTGGAAACCGACAAAGCCTGTGGCTCGGAGCTGCAGAGCAGTTCATTTCTCTCATCGGAGTAGTCAATGCTTAGAATGGACTCGATGAAGAGACCGTCAAAGCGTAACCAGTCGATGCTTCAGAGAATATGTGGACGGTGTGTGGTTAAACATTGAAAGGAACATGTAGAGGGTTTTCAGAGCTATCCCATAATGCCGTGGGCACCGCCATGCTGGTTGTATTCACTTCCCCGACAACGACAGCATCAGTAGCTCAACAATCTAGCACCTTCATCTCGTTATTGACTTGATGTAATGGAAGGTTACTTTAATTATTTGGCCTTGCTTACCTTGTCTTGCTCACTGAGCTCATCAAACAATATGGCACCCCGAGCACTGCATTGCGGGTACTGGAATCACTCCACAAGGCTTTTGCCTTGTGTCCTATAATGCGGACTAACCTGACCTTCCCTCCAGGGCTTAAAGACAGCTCTTCACCACTACCCCCATCCATACTCAGGATCTCTTCTCCCCCCCTAAATTACCCCATTCCCAGGTTATTGTGATCCCCCTCCACCCCCTCTTCCTCACCTCTTTGTATTTGTTAGTTGGGGGGTTGGTTTGTTCCTTTTCTGTTTCATCCCCACTCCCCCCCCAACCTTCCTCCTCTTGCTGTGTTTCATTCAGTTTGTGTCCTTCTCCCCCTCCCCCTCCCCTTGATCTTTCTCTCACTTCCACTCTGCTCTTCCACGATCCTCCATCATCTATCTATAATTCCAGCAATCTCTGTGCGTTTGGTAGTCGATCTAGTCTACCCTTATTATCAGTATTTCTGTCGATATGTTTGTCTGTATTTATGTCTGTTCGGTCCAGTGCTCCATTAATACAATGGCGATTTTGATGAAACTTGGTTGGTAGGTTCATACCATGACCTAATTGTGTGGAAATGAGAACCGTTGCTATGGACCCATCCGTTGCTTAGCAACGGACCTTTGAAATTTTCAAAAAAAAAAAAATCTCAAATTTTTTTTTTTCCAAAATCAAAAATCGGGCCACGAGCGACTGTGGGCAGTACATTCAGCCACATTGTCAAAAAAATTCCAGCCGGATCCTATGAAAACTGTCGGAGAAGACAGACTTTGAATGAACCCTGGTCAAAAACAATAAAAAAAACGAAGTTCGTTATATCTCAGAGACTGAATCAGATATACATGAAACTGGTATGGTAGGTTCATGGTGTGTCCCAGTTATGTGTGAGAAAGAACAGTTACCATGGACCCCTCCGTTGCCTATCAACAGCCGAAAAACCTCTAAATGTGGGGGTATTTTAACGAAAAAACAATCTGCAGCATTAACCCTTGAAGCAAGAATCATGAATTTTCTTGTGCTTAATCCTCAGGTCATTTCCCATCGAACGGGCCCATCGCATCAGGTTATATTGGGTAGTCGACTACCCATCTACGCCTACCGGCTTGTCTGTCTGTCTGCCTGTGACCGGTTTCTAGACAACCACTAGTCCGATCTAATTGAAACTTGCCAGGTATATTGCTGGAGACCTGAGTATGTGCCTTTTCAGGGTTTGATATTAATCGGACAAGTGGTTCCCATGCTATGGCCATTTATTTACCAAACCAATGACAGGACACTGTGCTATGACGTCACGATTGACATCACAATTTTTTTCTTTTGCACGTACGTCCACGCACTAGTGTATGCAAAAAAAAATGTGCTCGAGGCAAAGTACAAAGCTTCATTCATTCATTTACACCTAGACCTAAAACACCTTTTCAAGAACCTTGCCAACATGTGATACAATATAAAATGTATGTCATGAGGGCGTACAGTTATAATAATGTTTCACAATAACAAAGGCGCTGAAACGAGAAATGCAGCCATTTGCTTCCAATCACCAAAATTCACTGCACGGTGTGGAATGTACTTCATATATGCGCACAAAACTTTTAAAACTCACCTTCGGTGCCGCTGAGAGCACGTATGTCAACATTCCTGGCCGGAGAAACGATAAAAATTGAACCAAATATCGTTACAACGTGAGCAACATATGCGCAACACTTTTTACCTCAAGCTTGTCAAAGCAACTTCCGGTTATAAAATGACGCACTTCCGGTTATAAAATTACGCACTTCCGGTTATAATTGCTTAAAAACCCCCATTCTAAAATAATTAATAAATTAATAAACAATTAAACCATTAAAATATAATTGTCAGAGATGTGTTCGCTTCTCAGCAGCTAGCTAGCGCTTGCTAAACCAGCCGTTCCTTGTCAACGGTTTTGAATGGAGTGCTTAAGCTACTTGGTGAGCGCTCTCCAAAAAAAACTTGGTATTACTGAATACACCCAAGCGTGATTATGCAGAATCTATTCACTTTCTTGTTTCTGATAACAAAATGAATCAATTGACATTTAAATATGTCGACAAGAGAATGTGGAATGTCGAGTGTCGACTTTGTCGAAAACACTTTTAACTTTATGAAGTAGCACGGGACGTCACGACGTCACGACGTCACGACGTCACGACGTCACGACGTCACGACGTCACGACGTCACGACGTCACGACGTCAACAGATATGCCTCCGCCCACATTATTATTGAAGGCTTCACACGAAGCAATTAGACGTCATCTTGGTAGGCCCACTCCGAGCAGATATATTTCGACTCGCGTGATTAATTCTCAGGAGATCTCGAATATTGAATGTTAATTCGGAGTTGAAAGTCAAAGTCGATGTAAACACTTTCTCACATAAACATGAGGCAACGCAGGACGCGGTAAAGCGAACCACGGCGCTGGGCCTAGCAACATGGCGGTGTGTGCGGTGGTGACACAATGGTGCATAGCAACATGGCGGTGTGTGCGGTGGTGACACAATGGTGCATAGCAACATGGCGGTGTGTGCGGTGGTGACACAATGGTGCATAGCAACATGGCGGTGTGTGCGGTGGTGACACAATGGTGCATAGCAACATGGCGGTGTGTGCGGTGGTGACACAATGGTGCATAGCAACATGGCGGTGTGTGCGGTGGTGACACAATGGTGCATAGCAACATGGCGGTGTGTGCGGTGGTGACACAATGGTGCATAGCAACATGGCGGTGTGCGGTGGTGACACAATGGTGCATAGCAACATGGCGGTGTGTGCGGTGGTGACACAATGGTGCATAGCAACATGGCGGTGTGCGGTGGTGACACAATGGTGCATAGCAACATGGCGGTGTGTGCGGTGGTGACACAATGGTGCATAGCAACATGGCGGTGTGTGCGGTGGTGACACAATGGTGCATAGCAACATGGCGGTGTGCGGTGGTGACACAATGGTGCATAGCAACATGGCGGTGTGTGCGGTGGTGACACAATGGTGCATAGCAACATGGCGGTGTGTGCGGTGGTGACACAATGGTGCATAGCAACATGGCGGTGTGTGCGGTGGTGACACAATGGTGCATAGCAACATGGCGGTGTGCGGTGGTGATACAATGGTGCATAGCAACATGGCGGAGTGTGGGGTGGTGACACAATGGTGCATAGCAACATGGCGGTGTGTGCGGTGGTGACACAATGGTGCATAGCAACATGGCGGTGTGTGCGGAGGTGACACAATGGACATAGCAACATGGTGGTGTGTGCGGTAGTGACACAATGGTGCATAGCAACATGGCAGTGTGTGCGGTGGTGACACAATGGTGCATAGCAACATGGCGGTGTGTGCGGAGGTGACACAATGGTGCATAGCAACATGGCGGTGTGTGCGGTGGTGACACAATGATGCATAGCAACATGGTGGTGTGTGCGGTGGTGACATAATGGTGCATAGCAACATGGCGGTGTGTGCGGTGGTGACACAATGGTGCATAGCAACATGGCGGTGTGTGCGGTGGTGACACAATGGTGCATAGCAACATGGCGGAGTGTGCGATGGTGACACAATGGTGCATAGCAACATGGCGGAGTGTGCGGTGGTGACACAATGGTGCATAGCAACATGGCGGTGTGTGCGGTGGTGACACAATGGTGCATAGCAACATGGCGGTGTGTGCGGTGGTGACACAATGGTGCATAGCAACATGGCGGAGTGTGCGATGGTGACACAATGGTGCATAGCAACATGGCGGTGTGTGCGGTGGTGACACAATGATGCATAGCAACATGGTGGTGTGTGCGGTGGTGACACAATGGTGCATAGCAACATGGCGGTGTGTGCGGTGGTGACACAATGGTGCATAGCAACATGGCGGTGTGTGCGGTGGTGACACAATGGTGCATAGCAACATGGCGGTGTGTGCGGTGGTGACACAATGGTGCATAGCAACATGGCGGTGTGTGCGGTGGTGACACAATGGTGCATAGCAACATGGCGGAGTGTGCGATGGTGACACAATGGTGCATAGCAACATGGCGGAGTGTGCGGTGGTGACACAATGGTGCATAGCAACATGGCGGTGTGTGCGGTGGTGACACAATGGTGCATAGCAACATGGTGGTGTGTGCGGTGGTGACACAATGGTGCATAGCAACATGGCGGTGTGTGCGGTGGTGACACAATGGTGCATAGCAACATGGCGGAGTGTGCGATGGTGACACAATGGTGCATAGCAACATGGCGGTGTGTGCGGTGGTGACACAATGGTGCATAGCAACATGGCGGTGTGTGCGGTGGTGACACAATGGTGCATAGCAACATGGCGGTGTGTGCGGTGGTGACACAATGGTGTATAGCAACATGGCGGTGTGTGCGGTGGTGACACAATGGTGCATAGCAACATGGCGGTGTGTGCGGTGGTGACACAATGGTGCATAGCAACATGGCGGTGTGTGCGGTGGTGACACAATGGTGCATAGCAACATGGCGGTGTGTGCGGTGGTGACACAATGGTGCATAGCAACATGGCGGTGTGCGGTGGTGATACAATGGTGCATAGCAACATGGCAGAGTGTGCGGTGGTGATACAATGGTGCATAGCAACATGGCAGAGTGTGCGGTGGTGACACAATGGTGCATAGCAACATGGCGGTGTGTGCGGTGGTGACACAATGGTGCATAGCAACATGGCGGTGTGTGCGGAGGTGACACAATGGTGCATAGCAACATGGCGGTGTGTGTGGTGGTGACACAATGGTGCATAGCAACATGGGGGTGTGCGGTGGTGACACAATGGTGCATAGCAACATGGCGGAGTGTGCGGTGGTGACACAATGGTGCATAGCAACATGGCGGTGTGTGCGGAGAGAATGGCCTGTGCGGTGGTGACACAATGGTGCATAGCAACATGGCGGTGTGTGCGGTGGTGACACAATGGTGCATAGCAACATGGCGGAGTGTGCGGTGGTGACACAATGGTGCATAGCAACATGGCGGTGTGTGCGGAGAGAATGGCCTGTGCGGTGGTGACACAATGGCGCATGTAACGTGAATAGGCCTAATCCTTCCAGTCTTATGTACAGTTCAATTGGTGGAGGCCATTCGGTGTTTCACAGGCTGGGCGATTCATCAATGTGTGTGTCATCCTTCGGAAGGACGTTAAACTAGACGTCCCATCTACCGGCATGAGTTGGTGGACGTTAAATATCCCACGTTGTCGTCGCGAAGATTTGGCGAGCAATCACCGTCACCCTCAACAAATTATAAATTCCTGCTCTATCTTGCACGACAGAGTCTACGTAATTAATAAGAGATATTGTTGTGGTGCCGGGTTTGGGGGCAAGGAACGACCGCTAGATGGAGCAGTTGGGCCGTCTCCACCCTAACACCCGGAGTTGAAGGTCGTCACTCCAGACACTCCGAATTCCGAAGTCGCTTAATGGACCGTGGACGCCAATATTTCGACCACGCGGTTAGGGTCTTTTTGTCTGATTCCAATTTATCTGATTAGCTGCGCGGTCCAGCTACCGGGGAAGCCACACCCTCGGCCGGCTTCGTCCGAACCGAGTCGCTGTTACCGACTCAGATCCGGCGTAACCGAGTGGGAATTACCAAAGCCGCGCCGGTCCAAATAACAATCTATGGCACAATCGGCCTCACTATAACTCAAGCCCGAACCGTACTGGGCCAATGAGAGAAAACAGACAACGAACTGGAACATTTAACAGTTATTTATTTACAAGGTAATAGGGAGGGAAACACAGAGCAGACTTAACCACGAATATAAATGCAGGCAAATGTACAATGGCAATCACTTAACAGTTCTACTTACAAGACTGGTGCCACACACAGACACACACACACACACCCAAAAAGTAATGGAGCCGACTGGCCTTTATTGTACCCTCCAGCCGCGGAGGATAGGCAAGCTGGAGGTCAGAGTCTGGTCGGGTACCTGGTCGCTTCATGCGGTTTTACCAACTCGCACTTGTGGAGCTCGGAGTCCGTGGAAGGGAACGGGGATTCCCAGCTTGAGCGCTCCAACACAACCCACCACGGTGGGACTCAAACCCACGAACCAGAATCTAACGAGCACAGCCAGGATCCTAGGAATGACCCGGCCAGCCACGAACGATGACCGACGACCAGGAGAGCCCAGCAGACCAGAAGCAAGGAACGACCTCCAAAGAACCAAGGAAGAACAACAACGGATACAGCTCACGATACTTCTTATCCCTCCCCCATGCGGGGTGGAGGGATCCGCTCTCCTGTAACTTGCCTCCGGATTGGATGGGGCATTTTCGGGTGTCGTGGTGGCCAGCCGCGATTGGAGGAGGGGGGCATGTCGGCGTCTCGGTGCTCCTCCCCCGAGAGAGGCTCTTTTGTTGTCTTCCCCAGTGTCGAGAGGGGAGACATTCTTCTATGATGGGGCGGAGTCAGAGCTGAGGCAATCTCACCCCTGATTGGACGGGAGGAACATTCCATCTTGCTGGGGTGGAGTCGGCTCTGAGGCGAGGGGACTCCGCCCACGTCCGTGGTCAGAAACACGCGCGTCATGGCACCGTGGTGTGAAGTGAAAGTTGGGTGGGTGAAGCGCTTGTTCGCCCGCAGAGTGGGAGGAGGAGTGGTGTGAGGGGGTAGATTTAAAGATGTAAAAAAACCTGACTATAAAAGAAACCCGCAGCGCACACATGAAATTCCCATTAGACATAGGGGAGAGATTCTAACTATCCACATTTACTTAACGAAATAACTAAACTTTGGGTCAACTGTATGTGTGAATGCGAATCGTTTCCAGATTCGTAACAATATAACTAGAACATCTCACTTTATAACTGCTGATAGTGATGACCGGGTACCAAGATGTCCTGCTTTGATCGCTGACCCTGATCCTGATTCATGACGTTTATTAATATTCAAATGAATTCAGAATGGGATTAAAATAAATTCAATTCAAATCAAATGAAAACCAAAGAGGTACAGTCCTGCATTCTGAGTCATCTTCTGACTTCTGAGTCATCAGAAGGAACCCAAACAAGCAAAGAGCAAAGATGGAGTCATCAGGAGGAACCTGGATAGGATTTGGGTTTCAGCTGCAACTCCTCTACCTTCAAACCCATCCAGGTGCAGCCAAGTGAGCCTTATTCAAAATAAAAATATCAAAAAGAACCCAGATCAAAAAAAAAATAATAATAATTCTGGCTGCTACACCATGTGTCCGACCAAGTTGAAATTTAAAACGTATATTCCCCATCACTACCAGATCATACTTGTGAAATTTTATGTCGATTGATGAAGCGGTTCAGGAGAAACAATTTTTAAAAGATTTTTGCTCAATCCAATATGGCTGTTAGACCATGTGACATCAAATATTTGTGAATACCCTGGTATCCCCAAGGCTTATAGCGAACATTTGTGTGAAGTTTCCCCTCGATCTATCCAGCCGTTTTGGAGAAGAATTTTTTTTAAGGTTTTAGGGTAAATCCAATATGGCTATCAAAATATGTCACCTACGATACCGCTTCTTCTTCTTTCGGCTGCTCCCGTTAGGGGTCGCCACAGCGGATCATCCGTATGATCCGCATAATGATTTGGCATAGGTTTTACGCCGGATGCCCTTCCTGACGCAACCCTGGTCGCCTCTTACGACACAGGGATATGGTACACCTATTTTAACTGGGGTATACACCGGGCCCAGTACACTGGTACTCATTTCGCCGACCTCGGAAGGATGACAGGCTGAGTCAACCTCCTGGTGTATTAATTCAGTGGCCCAACGGGGCTTGAACTCAGGACCTTTTGGATCCCAAGCCGCTGCCCTAACCACTACGCCAACACCAGGCTATGTCACCTATGATACCATATGTGTGAATGTTTTGTTCCTCATGGACAGGTGGTCATCTGTGTAAAGTTTTGCCTTGATCTGTTCAGCCATTTCAGAGAAGATTTTTGAAGGTTTAAAAAAAAAAAAGAAACCAATATGACTGCCGAATAATGTGACGGATGATGTCATTTTTTTTTTCTGTGGACCAATTTATCCCTAGATGACCATCAAAATTTTTTATACTCATCAGATGTAGCATTCTACATATGCAACTATGATGTCATAATGAAGGGACCTATGATGTCATTATAAAACTGCACATTCCCCATAAGTACTCCTTGCCATGTGCCAAGTTTCATTTTTTTCCTTGGTGTGGTTTCAGAGATAAAGAGGTCCAAAGTTTTTCCATTTTTTCAACATGGCTGCCACACCACGTGACCTTCATTACAACGTTCTCCATGAGTAGTTGCTCCTATGGTGAAAATTTTGTGTCAATCCGACAAGTGATTGTGGAGAAAAAACATTAAATTTCTGTGCAGACAAACAAACAAACCAACCCAAATGCAATACCCTCTCCTCTGGCGTTGGAAAAGGCGCTGTCACACCTTGACGATTTAGCCAGCGTATGCCGACTTATGAAAAATGTGTCTAAAACGCCGGCACACGTCGAATACGTTATGGGTAAGTTTTGTATACGTTAAGAGCATGCTGAAAAACACTGCCATATGTCGTTGTACACTCGCTTTCATCGTTGTACTTTGCGGTTGTCCTCAAATTTTAGCGTGCGTGAAATTTTACGCCGTATGCCGGCGTATGACTCACACGTTCCGCTACGCTGGCCATAAGTTGTAGGCACGTTATGCGATCGTTGACACACGTCGACACACGTTACTTGTAAGTTATTCATAAGTCGAAACATGTCGAGCTAATGATTAGCGTACCCGAAACTTATTTATAACCTATGAGTAACGTGTTGTAGGCACGTTACACGATCGTTGACACACGTCGAGGCACGTTATTGTAAGTTACTCATAAGTCGAAACATGTCGAGGTAATGCTTAGCGTACCCAAAACTTATTTCTAACCTATGAGTAACGTGCTTTGAACCAATGTGTAACGTACCTCCAACGCATATCAATTGACGTATGTAGACGTATTTGATGGACGTATTCCAGACGACCATAGAACTTACTGAACGTGTTTCTAATTTACAGCTACCGTATAATGGCGTATTGACAACGTTTAAAAAAACAAAAAACAACAATAACTTCCGATATTTCGTCACGTGCCATTACGTCACATCCGATTGCCTCTTCAGTTTGCTCATGTCTTATTCTTAGTTCCTCCTCTGTGAATATTTTCTGTTTGAGGATATTGTCACGTTGACGTTGAAACTTAAAAGCAAATGTCCGAATATATTTTAAAATTTGTGATATAATAAAAAAATAATAATGAAAAACAACAACAACAACAACCTCAGATATTTCGTCACTTGCCTTCACGGAGCCAAGGAGAAAAAAATAAAATGTGCCTTGACGGAGAAAATAAGTTTCGGGTATGCTAAACCTTACCTTGACGTGTTTCGACTTATGAGTAACTTACAAGGAACTTGTGTCGACGTGTGTCAACGATCGCATATCGTGCCGACAACTTATTCCCAGCGTAGCGGAACGTGTGAGCCATACGGTGAGTACGTCGTAAAATTTTCAGCATGCTTCAAATTTCACGACGTACTAGACATACTACGACGTATGACAGCGTACTTCATCGTTTTTCAGCGTGCTCTTCATGTAAACCAAGCTTACCCATACCGTATTCGACGTGTCCCAGCGTTTTAGACGCATTTTTCATAGGTCGGCATACGCTGGCTAAATCATCAAGGTGTGACTGCGATGTTGACACTTCCAATTTTCAGGCGGTTATGATTTAAATCGGCGAGCGGCAGATTTTTAATATGCTACGCCTCGTGATCGTCGGCGATGCGTGCAGCACGCTATGCATACGTTAGACTATCGTTGGGCATAGGTTGTGAACGCCGACAACAGGCTAATCATTCGTTGGTATAAGTTATCTATGTGTGATTAAAACGTTCTGTGTACGTTACTAATACGTTATGCATACGTCCAACTCGTTATGAATACGCCCAAAACTTTTTTTTTTAAAACATCAAAATTTCAGCGTACGCCAACGTTTTACATACATTTTTATACGTTGCCATTGCTGGCTAAAACGTCAAGGTGTGACAGCGCTTTTAAGAGGATTTGTCGAACCACGACTACATCACATGGTAAGGTCCCGGAGTTTGTTGGAGACAATTATGAACTCTTTGCTCAGCAGCTCAGTTTCTATTTCATCACTAACGACGTCACTGATGTTGGGAAATGGAAAGCGATTCTTCTGTCGTCGCTGCCAGCAGAGGTGTTCCATCTGCTGTCTGACTTGATTTTGCCTGCGAAGGCATTGGATGATGCTATCACCTACGAATCCGTAGTCAAGACGTTGTACGACAATATTAACCTGGGCAAGTCGCTGCAGTTATCACGGCATGAGTTTGACGATATCTCACGGTATATGCAGGTATTTCACGAAGTTGGACTTGTGTGATGCCTTCTTCCATCTCGAGATCACACCAGAGGAGCATCACCTCCTTACCGTCAATACATGTCCGGGTATGTACCAGTATACCTGTCTTTGTTTTGGTATCACTTCAGCTCCACAAATGTGGCAGAAAGCTACGGATCGTCTTTGTGCCGACTTACCGGCACAATGCTACTTGGATGACATCGTCATCACGGGAGCCACAGCTGAACAGCATATTGAGAAAATTTAATTGGGTGATGTTTAAGTTAGCTACTCAGGGTCTCTGCTTGAACAAAGACAAATGTTTATTCTTTCATAAGCGAGTGGAGTACCTGGGCCATGTCATCACCCCGTATGGGCTGTCGAAAGCCCCTCAGAAAGTCGATGCCATCGCTGACATGTCCAGCCCAAGGGACAAAGTTCAGCTTCGTTCCTTCATTGGGTTCGTTCAGTATTACCAGAGGTATGTCAGCAACTTAAGCATTGAGCTCGCTCCGCTGACTCACATGCTGAGTTGAGATGTTCGTTCGATGGAACAAGCAGCATTTGAACAAGTCAAATCTCACCTTACTGCAGACACAGTTCTTGTGCATTATGAACCTTCACATCCTCTCATTCTTGCGTGTGACAACTCATCATACAGCAACGGTGCCGTCTTGTCTTAGGTAAGGAGTGATGGTACTGAGCGTCTGGTGTGGTTTGCGTCACATGCTCTGATGGTTGCAGAGCAAAATTTTGCTCAAATTGAGCGCGAAGTGCTTAATCTGGTATGGGCCATGTTGAAGTTTCATCAGCACTTGTTAGTTCGACATTTCCTCTGACAAATTGATCATCAGCCTCTTCAGTTTTTGTTCAATCCTCGGAAAGGAATTCCAGTCACTACCACTTCTTGGCCACTGCTATGGTGTCTCTTCCTCAGTGCGTATGACGACAAAATCAAATTTCGTGCTCCCGAACAGCACGCTAATTGTGATGGCCTGTCTCAACTGGCATATCCGAAGGTCAGCGCCGAATCCACAGTAAAGTCGAGGTGTACATGTTCGAACAGATCGAGTCTTGCCTGGTAATCACTGCGGACTTGGCCACTGCCATTTGTAGCGAGACCGTTTTGTCACGTGTTGCACATGCTATGTTGTCTGGTTGTTGCCACGAGTTAACATCGACGTCAGCATATACTCCATATGTGTCGCATGTCCAAGCTGACTTTAACTCAAGGTTGTGTAATGTCGGGCATGAGGGTGGTCATTCCTTCTTCATTAGGGCAGCGCCATCTCAATGAGTTGCACGAGGGTCATTTAGGTGTGGTTAAAACAAAGAGTTTAGCCCAGAGTTTGTTGTGGTGGCCCAGGCTTGATGTTGACATCGCACGGATGGTAAAAGCATATGTGCTGAATGTCAAACTGATGCTGATAATCTCTCAATTGTCTAGTTGTTGTGGCCACTCGCCAAGAGAATGTGGCAGCGCGTTCATGTTGATTTTGCGGGTCTGTTCATGGGCCGTATGTTTCTAGTGGTAATCGATGCTTACTCAAAGTGGTCGGAAGTAGGTATCCATCATGTAGTCCATCTTGGCAGAGAACACGGTGGAGTATCTGCAGAGTATTTTATGAACAAAGGTGTTCTGGAGATTTTAGTTTTGGACAATGGTCCACAGTTTGTATCTGAGGTGTTTCCTGTGTTCATGCATGGTAACGGTATCAAACATCTGAGGTCAGCACCTTAACACCCAGCTACAATTGGCCAGGTCGAGTCAATTGTCAAAACTTTGAAACATGCTTTACGTAAGGGCCAAGTGGTATGATCCGTTCAGAGTCGGTTCAATGTATTTTTGCATGTCTATGGTAATTCGGTGCATTCTACGACGCAGGAAACACCTGCATTCCGCAAGTATGGCTGACAGTTGCGGTCACCGCTGGATTTTCATCGACCTTGCACACTGCCAGTTGTTCTGGCGATCGATGTACGCTTATTTACAGTGGATCAGTCAGTTTTGGCACGGAACTATTTACACCGACAGAAATGGCTACCAGCTACTTACGATCCGAGTTTTCGGTCCGGCTAGCTACCTTGTTTGTACTTTGGCCGGTCTTACCTAAAAACGTCATGTGAATCAATTGTTGCCTCGCAGGTCTGATCATTCATGTGCTGCTGATTCCGTTCCTCCATCCCATGTGTCCTCCTCCGTCAAGGTGCCAGTAACCACATTCCGACCACCTGTCCTTTTGTCTGTGGATCCGGATGTTCGGGGCAGTGATAGGATCATGGATGTTCCTCCGGTATCGGTTGCACCTGGTTTGGTGTCTGGTGGGGAGCCTTCACCTGTTTCCAATGCCCTGCCGTCGCCGGTCGTGTCTGTGGCTCAATGTCCGCGTGTTTCTTCCATACGTGTTGTACGACCCACGCATTTGGGTGATGATGTGACATATGGAGGGGGGGGGAGGAGTGTAGTAGCGTGTATGGCCGAGTGATGCTGCTGTTGGTTCACCCAAGTGAGGCCTGCTTTTACAGTTTGCTAAATAACTTGGTGTACACCATCGATTGTCTCCCACAACTTCATTCAAGAGAGTAACTGGACGTGTTCCTTAATGTGACGTGACTTGATACAATGTAGCAGGTGATTAACTGAAAATAAACAACAAAAACAACCATTATTAACAACAACAACACCATCTCGAGTTTGGCACCGAAAACAACCTCAACATGGCTACTTGAGCACAAATGGCCCGCACACATACCTCCACAGTCTGTCGGTCATGAACCTGGATGTTTACAAAGCCAATTACATATCGATTTTAGCATTACAAAGCATAGAATATAGCGTTTTGGAGACTTCGATTCTCAGAAGACAAAAACCATATTGTTTCAGGGAACCGCCATTTTTACCACATGACATCATCACATATCTTATGTTGAACAGTGTTGGACACATCACATATCTGTCTGTGTCTGTTTGTGGTGAGGATGTTGAGGTCGTGGAGAGATTCACTAACCTTGGCAGTGATATTCATGTCTCTGCTGGCTGTGAGTCAGAGGTCAATAGACGTCTGGGTCGGGCCTGGGGAGTCATGGATTCACTGGATCATGGGGTGTGCTACTGCCGGTACCTGTGCGGGAGGACGAAAGTCCGAGTCTTCAGGACCTTGGTGCTTCCAGTCTTGCTCTATAGATGCGAGACTTAGACTCGAACCAGGGATCTGAGACGGAGACTTAATTCCTTTGGTACCAGGTCTCTTCGGAGAATCCTTGGCTATCGCTGGTCGGATTTTGTGTCCAACGAGTGGTTGCTGAGAGAGACTCAAATGAGATTTGTTACCTGCATAGTCCGTGAGCGCCAGTTGCGGCTGTATGGACATGTGGCTCATTTTCCTGATGCTGATCCTGCTTACCAGATTCTTTCAGCGAGGGAGTCTCGTGAGCG
Source organism: Eptatretus burgeri (assembly GCF_056783735.1). Classification (NCBI taxonomy): domain Eukaryota; kingdom Metazoa; phylum Chordata; class Myxini; order Myxiniformes; family Myxinidae; genus Eptatretus; species Eptatretus burgeri. The sequence goes on from NC_140962.1 coordinate 132,325,099, forward strand.
GAGGAGGCCAATGGGCCGACCATGTGCCTCGTGTTTACAGCAGGTTGATCAGCATCTCAAGGAGATGGGGATGGGCCAGACATCTGCCTGGGGGATGGCCATATGGAGGCCCCTTGGGGTACCGGTGGAAAGTGAACACAGCGATGCACTGTTCTGGCACATGCTCCCATACCTGACCTGACCTGACAGTGTAATAATACATGAGAACGTGTCCGAGCGCAGTTTCATGAGAGTAGCCTCCCTTACATGACAAGCTCAGATGAAATATTCTGAATAAACTTGGCAGATATAACGATTTAAAGCATAACTAAATCACAGACATAAAAGTTTGCCTTAACATTCTAGCCCCCAAATTGAGAAGTATCAAACATACGTAGCAATTTCCAAGAGACATAATATGGCCAAACTAATAACCACAAATGCATCGACAGTTATGATCTTTACACAAACGAGAGAGATACGGTGTTGGAAAGTACACCCGCACTCTCTAAGATTAGACAGTTTGTCCACAGGTCCAACCAAACAAACAAAAAAAAATCTAACAGTCTTGACAAACCCCTTTTTGTCCTTGATAATCTCAAGAATCCTAGCAAGACACCATGACTTTCTCGGGGTATTGTCAACCACTAACACAATGTCATTCATCTGCATGTTTCTGCGAGGGTGCAACCATTTCTGTCTCTCTTGGAGGAGTCGCAGGTACTCTTCAGTCCATATTCACCAGAACATGTCGGCCAAGTGTTGTACCTGTCGCCACTGCTGGTTTGCATAATTGTCAGATTTGTCAAATTGTCCTGGTGGAAGAGATTCTACTCTCTGCATTAGCAAAAGGTGGTTTGGGGGTAAGTGCATCCAAATCTTGGTGATCACTGGATACTTTGAGAATCGCCTCCAACTCACAGAATGGAGTGGATAAAGACTCGTCGAGACTGATCGATTGCTGCCGAAGCAGTGAATAGAAGACCTTGCGGACAATGCGAATCGGACACTCCCATACGCCACCATTATGGGACCCAGCAGGTGGATTGAATATCCAAGCCACATGATGTGTTCTGTTGTAGAGTTTTTATGTAGTTTTCCTCGATTCCATCTCTAGATCTCTTCACGCAATTCATGTTCACTTCCGACAAGATTTGTCCCATCGTCCGATCGAATCACATGAACCGGGCCTCTCCTTGCACTCAGTCTTTGGATAGCATTAATACATGAGTCTCCGCACACTAATTTGAGATGAACAGCTCTCATAGCCATACACGTGAACAAGACACCGTACCTTTTCACCATGCGCCTTCCACGCTTTACTTCAAACGGTCCGAAGTAGTCCATCTCAACAGCCGTGAATGGTGCTCTTTCAGACACAAGGGAGTCTGGGGGGAATGTCAGCCATCTTCTGCTTGAATGCCTGAGCCTGGTATTTGCGACAGATGACACATTTTGCCACGAGTGTCTTGATAGCTATTGGTGCACTGATGAACCAGTACTTCTGTGGTACAGCTGCTAATATGATGTTCTTTCTCAGATGACCAGCATACTTGTGGAAGTACTGCGGATAAACCCACGAGACATGAGATTCCTTGGGGGAGGAAGATTGGATGCATGGCATCAAATGGAGTATTGACACCTTCAAGCCGACCACCTACTCTGATAACTCCATTCACCTAGAAAGGATTGAGCTTATGCAAGGGGCTGTTTTTCCGTATATCTTGTTTGTCATTCTTCTCTTTGCCTGTAAGGATGTCTCTCTCTTTCTGAAAATGCTGTCTCTGAACGAGTTTCACAAGAACTGTTTCTCCTTGATGTAATGTTCCAATGCAAGGTGAGTTCAGTTGAGTAGTTGTTTGGTCTTCTTGTCATCAACAACCCTGTGACTACGGGTTGGTGAGTTTGATGCAAATTTCTTAAACTTTCCCCACAGCGAACAGTATCCATCTTACTGCCGTTCTCAATTTCTGTCAATCACAATGAAGTTTCACCAGTTTTTCGATGATCGAGTCTGATCCGTCGACTCTGGTTGCAGTTACCGAAACTTTCTTGACTTGTAGGTCATATTCTGGAAGGTCTCTTTCTTCACCTCTGACCAACTGCTAATCAGATTCGGATTTCTAGAGGAACGATGAACCATGAAACCATTCAGTCTGCTGTATAAACTTGTCAATATGAAGCCCCCTTGATGCATCGTCAGCAGGATTGAACTTAGATCCCGAAAAAGTTCCATTGGTTTGTTTTGGACCCGTCTTGGATGGTGGCCGCACAGTTCGCGACGAAAATGTGGATTTTTGTTGACTCCTTGGCTTTGTAACAGATGACCGACATGCTATCTTGTCCAAAAGTGCATGCTGTTGATAGGATAGTCAAATTCCTGAGCAACCTTCCTGGAAGGGTGAACCACCATAGTCATAGCAGTCAATTCCATTCATGAAGAATAAAAAAACTACAACGAGGCTAACAGCAGGATAAAACTAGAGGGGGAGCACTCGGGAGAGTGCAAAACCTCCGCTGCCAATACTGCTGGGTCACTCAAGTGAACCTTATATCTTATTCATTAAATATGATGTCAACAGTGCTGACAGTTATAGTTCTTTTCTCCAACATTTTTTTTTGGGGGGGGGGGGGTAGCAAATCACTTAAAACATGTAGAAATGCAAAAAAAAGAAATCGAAATTTTCTTGAAACAAAAGTTGCAAAAATTTTTTTTTCTCCAAAAATTTTTTTTGGGGGGGGGACGTTGGAAATCACTTAAAATATGTAGACAGGCAAAAAAATTTTTTTCTCTAACTGTTTTTTGGGGGGTTGGAAATCACTTAAAACATGTAGAAATGCAAAAAAAAAAATTTTTCTCCAACAATTTTTTTTGGGGGGGGGTAACAATTTTTGGAGGGGTTGGAAATCACATGTCGAAATGCAAAAAAGATTCCTTTTTTGAGGGGGTAACAATTTTTTTGGGGGGGGTGAAATCACTTAAAACATGTAGAAATGCAAAAAAATCTTTTTCTCTAACAATTTTTTTTTGGGGGGGGGTTGTAAATCATTTAAAACATGTAGAAATGCGAAAAAAAAATTCTTTTTTTGGGGGGGGGTAACAATTTTTTTTGGGGGGGGGTTGGAAATCACTTAAAACATGTAGAAATGCAAAAAAAAAAATTCTCTAACAATTTTTTTTTGGGGGGGGGAATTTTTTTGGGGGGGGGGAACCCTGAACCAAGTCCAAAATTTAATGGCATTATCCTTGGACCATACCTAACCCCCCCACCAAGTTTCGTCGAAATCCGTCGAGGAGTTTTTCCGTAATACTGTTCACAAACAAACAAACAAACAGAAAGGGGTGAAAACAGTAACCTCCATCCATCTTCGAAGATGGTGGAGGTTAACAAGGCCAGGTGTTTGAAAACAAGCTGAAAAGATTCTACTGTGAGCTCAGGAAACAGAAGCAGAATGTGTCATCCCCTCCTGAAAAAGAGGAACTGGAACGATTCTGGAAAGGAATTTATGAAGATCGAACATAACACAATAAGGATACATAATGGATCCGAAACCTGGAGGTGAAGAAGCACCATCTCGAGGAAATGCCCCCAATAATTAATAATTGATGCAGAAAATATAAGACAACAACTTGCAAAGATGGCAAACTTAAAAAGCCCTGGCCCACATGGGATCCCAAACTTCTGGCTAAAGCAATTTGATGCTCTCCACGTTCACTATGCTTGAGCATTCAATGAACTTTTCCCAAAGGATCAGGAAATGGATGAATGGCTCACAGAAGATGACATCTTCCTCATGCCAAAATCTGGAGAAACCCAACTACCTCACAAATACCAGCCAATGACCTATCTACCAACAACGTAAAACTTGTAACAGGAATCATCACAGAAACGATGTACCACCACCTTAAACAACAAGAAGGCCGAGAGGCAGAAGAGAAGGGATGCAAGGGAGGATGCTATGGAACAATAGACCACCTACTACTAAACAAGACCATACTCAAAAACTGCAACACCAGGAGAACCAAATTGTCCACAGCCTGGATAGACTATAAAAAAAGCTTTTGATAGTGTCCCACATTCATGGATGAGAAAGTACATGCAAATGTTCAAGTTAAATCCCCAAATAATCAATCTGATTGAGAAAGCCATTGATCTATGGAAAACCACACTAATCCTGCAGCACTCAGAAGGAATGATCGATATATCAGGAGTAACAATATGATACGGAATCTTTCGAGGAGACAGACTTTCCCCCCTCCTGTTTTGCCTGGCTCTGGATCCACCAAGTAACATCATTAATGAGCAAGGACACGGATCCACCCGAACAACCAATAAATTGAAGTTCAAACAAACAGGAAAGGTGACACATCTACTGCACATGAATGATTTAAAAGTCTTTGCACCGAACGACAAAAAAATTGGTAGAACAACTGGATTTAATGAAACAGTACTCTGACGACATCCAAATGGAATTTGGCCTCGATAAGCGTGCCAAATGTGCATTTGTGCAAGGTATACTAATAAAAATCGACCTTGATACAACAATACAGGAACGAGACAAAGAAGCATCTTACAAATACTTTGTAGTTGAAGAGGGCCACCAAATATGTCATTAAAAATGCGCAAAACAATTACCAAAGAACACCTGCTGAGAGAATGAGGCTGATCCTGAAATCACCTTTCTCCAAGGAACACAATTAAAACCATAAACCAACTTGCAGTACCAGTGTTCCAGCACAATTGTGGAATAGTAAACTGGCCACAAACAGAAATCAGAAAATTAGATATCAGAAGAAAGAAGCTCCTCAAGATCTACAAAAATCAATGCATCCTGAGAATGTACCTGCCTAGAAAAGAAGGAGGTGGCAGCCTAATGGAACTCATGAATTATCTCTCGATGGATTATCTAATAATGGATTATCCACTGCAGGATAATCAGAGTATGTGAAAAGTTCAACAGACTTCCGAATACAATTTGTGCACAAGCATGAACACAAGCCAGAGAAGATATCTCCAACTCACCTTGTAAAAAAAAAACTTCCAAAAACAGGTGCGAATAGAAGATGTCACGCACAAAACTGAAACAGAAACAAATATGGCCCCAAATGACTGCAAAAAAAAAAAGAAAAAAGAAAAATATAATACGAAATACTAACAGATATATAGAGACAACTGAGAGAAAGACAAATGAACAAGGAAATATAAAAAAAAGAGTTGGACAGATTGGGGATCTTGGGGACAGATTGGGGACAGACAGACAAAGAATGGATGGTCACTGGAATGGTGAAGAAGAGGTCAGCTCAATTTGGATGGAGAACAAATCATTATAAATGCCCAAGACCATTATAAACACACACACACACACACACACACACACACACACACACACACACACACACACACACACACACACACACACACACACACACACACACACACACACACACACACACACGATATTTATTCAATTTTATATTTGCATTTTTAAATCCTGAGAAAAAAAATCCACAAATAAAAACTTCATAAATTATGTTGATGTCGTAGATCTTCGAAAGTCTTAAAACGAATTTTAAAAATCCAGTTTGTTTGGTCATCATTTAGGGTTTTAGACCTTTATGGTTTGGAGAGGACATCACTTAGGCCTTTAGGGTTTGGAGAGGAAATCATGTAGGCCTTTAGGGTTTGGAGAGGAAATCATGTAGGCCTTTAGGGTTTGGAGAGGACATCATGTAGGCCTTTAGGGTTTGGAAAGGACATCATGTAGGCCTTTAGGGTTTGGAGAGGACATCATGTAGGCCTTTAGGGTTTGGAGAGGAAATCATGTAGTATAGGCCTTTAGGGTTTGGAGAGGAAAATCATGTAGGCCTTTAGGGTTTGGAAAGGACATCATGGAGGCCTTTAGGGCTTGGAGAGGAAATCATGTCGGCCTTTAGGGTTTGGAGAGGACATCATGTAGGCTTTTAGGGTTTGGAGAGGAAATCATGTAGGCCTCTCGGGTTTGGAGAGGAAATCATGGAGGCCTTTAGGGTTTGGAGAGGAAATCATGGAGGCCTTTAGGGTTTGGAGAGGAAATCATGTAGGCCTTTAGGGTTTGGAGAGGACATCATGTAGGCCTTTAGGGTTTGGAGAGGACATAATTTTGGCCTTTTGGGGTTGGAAAGGACATCATGTAGGCCTTTTTTGTTTGGAAATTACATCATGTAGTTCTTTTGGGTTTGGAGAGGAAATCATGTCGGCCTTTAGGGTTTGGAGAGGAAATCATGGAGGCCTTTAGGGTTTGGAGAGGACATCATGTAGGCCTCCAGGGTTTGGAGAGGAAATCATGGAGGCCTTTAGGGTTTGGAGAGGACATCATGTAGGCTTTTATGGTTTGGAGAGGAAATCATGTAGGCCTCCAGGGTTTGGAGAGGAAATCATGCAGGCCTTTAGGGTTTGGAGAGGACATCATGTAGGCCTTTAGGGTTTGGAAAGGACATCATGTAGGCCTTTAGGGTTTGGAGAGGACATAATGTAGGCCTTTAGGGTTTGGAAAGGACATCATGTCGGCCTTTAGGTTTGGAGAGGAAATAATTTAGGCCTTTAGGGTTTGGAGAGGACATAATTTTGGCCTTTAGGGTTTGGAGAGGACATAATATAGGCCTTTAGGGTTTGGAGAGGACATAATATAGGCCTTTAGGGTTTGGAGAGGACATCATGTAGGCCTTTAGGGTTTGGAGAGGACATAATGTTGGCCTTTAGGGTTTGGAAAGGACATCATGTAGGCCTTTAGGGTTTGGAGAGGACATAATGTTGGCCTTTAGGGTTTGGAGAGGAAAGTTTATTTAATTCGCAATTGGTCAAAGTGGAGTTATCAACTTCAACAGTCTGTACGGGGAGGAGTTATTTTCAATTGACAACATGGCAGAGGCTTTGATTGTGATTCGCATTTCCCGAAACAGAAACACCATTCACACGAGTTTAAGTCAAAATATTCAGTAAACTGTTGTTAACGGAGAACGACAAACACCCACTGTTCTGGCGATGTTTTCTCTGTGTTGAGCTTTCAATCAGAGAGCCAATTTATCATCATATTTGAATGCGAATAAGTGAGAACGAAAGACTGTTGGTTGGTGCGGTGTATAAAAACTGTTGTTAGATTTTTTATTTATTTTCCCCCCCAAAATGATTTGATAATAGTAATTATGCATTCACATTGCTATTTGTCACTATACATGCGTTTTCATAAAGTCAGAAAATATCATTCGCTTCAAATTTAACGATTCTTTTTGTTTGTTTGTTGTTTTTTTTTTGTGCGCATGCGTCAATCCCCCTCAGTGACTGTCATGGCCGACGTCCCGAGCCCTTTTGTTGCAGAGCGCGGCAACAGTAATCCGTGTGGAAATATGGAATCCCTTGGTACGTCAGTTCAAACATCTTCTTTTGAGCTTACCCGTCCGTGTGTGCAGGCATCTCAGTTGATATGTGTGGTAGATTACGTCGATGTACCGTGCAAGAGCTGTTGGTAGCTTGTTGGTTGGTAGGCCTTGGAAGTAGCTGGAGGATAGGATTGGTGATTGTGTCCATCTGTGCTGAGGCCTGAGTGCGATGTCTGTGAGACGTGTCGTCGGGGATCGTGTGTGCTCGGTGTTGTACATTCTTCGCGCTAAAACCGCCTTGCCCCCCCCCCCCCGAGCGAGCCGACCTCCAAAAAGTGAACAAACAAACAAAAAACAATCATCTTGAACTCCCTTTCGATTCCCCCGAGGCCGCCACACTGTTTTCGTACACATTGTTTGTCCCCGTGGTCGTCGGTGTGACCGATTTTGTTTTATCTCGGGTTGGTGCAGCGCAGGCGTGATGGGCCGAACGGTCTCTTCCTCCTTCGCATTTACCTCCATCACCCGAACGTGGGACGGAGACACCGAGTGCCGTTCTCGTTCCATTTGAAGTGCAGGATTCGACGGCAGATGTTGAGTTTGTTTGAAAAACATTCAAAACTCCACTCGAGTTGACTGATTTACAAGGAACTTTGGTGAAGGAGGAAGACGTTCGGCCCATCGTGCCTGCGCTGACACCGAACGTCAGATATTGTCACCCATCGACGCACGGGGGTACACCCACAAACGACGATTGTCGTTAAAGTTCAAGGTATTGTAGCTAGGAGCAGTCGTTGGGGAAGAAATTTGTAACTTCTTCAGTGTGCCGGCGATGATTCGCCTACTCTTGGTGAAAGACACTATGGGACTCTTCAACGACAGGATGCCCGGTTTAACGTCCATTCGAGCGACGGCGCACATTGATGAATCGCCCTGCCGATGAAACACCGGAATGACAGTTTATAGCTTGGTCAGGATTCAAACCCAGGTTAGACAGCTTAGCGGTGAGTGTACGTACCTGTAGGCCATCTCACCAACCGTGTTATTCGAGAGAGGGAGGGAGAAGGAGAGGGAGGAGGGGAAGAAGGAGGAGGGAGGGGGGAGAGAGAGGGTGGAGGGAGGGAGAGAGTGAGAGAGGGGTGGAGGGAAAGGGAGGGAGAGAGGGGTGGAGGGGGAGGGGGAGAGAGGGGTGGAGGGAGAGGAAGGGGGAGGAGGGAGGGAGGAGAGAGAGGGAGAGAGAGGGAGGGGGAGGGAGGGAGAGAGGGAGGGAGAGAGAGAGGGAGGGGAGAGAGAGAGAGAGGGAGAGAGAGGGGAGGGAGAGAGAGAGAGGGAGGGAGAGAGGGAGAGGGAGAGAGAGGGAGGGAGGGAGAGAGGGAGAGAGAGAGAGGAGGAGAGAGAGAGAGGGAGAGAGAGAGAGGGAGGAGAAAGGAGGGAGGGGAGAGGGAGAGAGAGGAGGGAGGGAGAGGAGAGAGGGAGGGAGGGGAGAGGGAGGGAAGGGGAGAGAGGGAGAGAGGGAGAGGGAGAGAGAGAGGAAGGGGAGAGAGAGAGGGAGGGAGAGAGAGAGAGAGGAGGGGGAGGGAGAGAGAGAAAGGGAGGAGAGAGGGAGAGAGAGAAGAGGAGAGAGAGAGGGAGGGAAGGGAGGGGAAGAAAGGGAGGGAGAGAGGAAGAGAGAGAGAGAGAAGAGAGAGGGGGAGGGAGAGAGAGGGAAGGGAAGAGAGAAGAGAGAGAAAGGGAGGGAGAGAGAGAGGAAGGGAGAGAGAGGAGAAAGAGAGAGAGGGGAGAGAGAGAGGGAAGGGAGGAGAGAGAGAGAGAGAAGGGAGAGGAGAGAGAGAGGGAAAGGGAGGAGAGAGAAAGAGAGGGAGAAAGAGAGAGAGGGAAGGGAAGAGAGAGAGGAGGAGGAGAGAGAGAGGGGGAGAGAGGGAGGGAAGGGGAAGAGAGAGAGAGAAGAGGGGGAGAGAGAGGGAAGGGAAAGAGAGAGAGAGAGGGAGAGAAAGAAGGAGAAGAAGAGAGAGGGAGAGAAAGGGAGGAGAGAGGAGAAGAGAAGAGAAAGGAAAGGGAAGGAGAAGAAAGAAAGGGAAGAGAGAGAAGGAGAAAGAGAGAGAGAGGGAAAGGAGGGAAGAGAGAGAAAGGAAGAGGGGGAAGAGAAGGGAGGAGGAGGAAGGGAGAGAGAGGGAGGAGGGAAGAGAGGGAGGAGGGGGAAGAGAGAGGGGGAGGGAGGAGGGAGGAGGGAGGGGAGAAGGGAGGGAGGGAGAGAGAGGGAGGGAGGGAGAGAGAAAGGGAGGGGAGAAAGAGGGAGGGGAGAGAGAGGGAGGAGAGAGAGGAGAGGGAGAGAGAGAGAGGGAGAGAGGAGGGGAGGGAGGAGAGAGAGAGAAGAGAAGAAAGGAGAGAGAAAGGGAAGGAAGAGAGAGAGGAGAAGAGAGAAAGGAGAGGGAAAGAGAGAGAGAAAGGGAGGGAGAGAAAGGGAAGAAAGGGAAAGGGAGAGGGAAGAGAGAGGGAGAGAAAGGGAGGGAAGGAAGGGAGAGAGAGAGAGAAGGGAGAGAGAGGGAGAGGAGAGAGAGAGAAGAGGGAGAGAGAGAGGGAGAGGAGGAAGAGAGAGAGAGGGAGAGAGAGAGAAAGGGAGAGGAGAGAAGAGAGGGAGGGGGAGGGAGAGAAGAAGGGGGAGGGAGAGAGAGAGAGAGGGAGGGAGAGGGGGAGGAGGGAGGAGGG
>NC_140962.1:132340140-132357640 GCF_056783735.1 Eptatretus burgeri
TGCACTTTGATTGGCTCCTCACTTGGTGATATCAATACATCCTTACTGTACCTGTTTTCCTGTTCTTAGAATTCCAACATAAAATGAATTGGAGCCACAAGAATGCAACAAAAAAAAAAAAATGGGCCTGGGGGCCACAGGTTTTCTTGTATGACAATATGTTCCGAAAAATTTAATGTTGTTATTGCATTGGAAATGCACCATTTGAAGCTATTTGGTTCGGCCTGGCAGATTTGAGGAGCTTTTGGTGTTTGTGTATTCAGAAAGAAATGATGCATCTCGTTGTGAGAATAATGTGCTGCCTTTGGAGGAATCCATCAAGAGCTCCACAGTGCTCCAGGCTGAAAGCGCTCCAGGAAAGCCAGACGAGTCTGCAGGCGAAATAGCCAATGGAGCAAGAGATTTGGCTTCTGGGGATCAACGCTCATCCTTAGAGTTGCCGCAGTCTGCTTATTTGAAGGGGGATTCACCAATGGAGATCTCTACTGCTGGCGATTTTGCAGGGTTCACTGCTGACAACTTCAAGGGGGTTGAGGAGACATCTGGTAATGAGTTGCTGTGTTTGCCTCCGGAGTTTGAGAAGTACTGGAAAGCGGTAGAAGAGAATCCGCAGGATTTCACCGGCTGGACATATTTGCTTCAATATGTTGAGCAGGAGGTGTGTATTGCTCCTTCCCACCCCTCAACTTCCCCCATCCCTCCTCCCCCCCCCCAATCTCCCTCGCCCATTTGTATTTTCTTTGCATGTTTGCAGCTGTGTTGCGATTGAGTTTCCTTCCCAATCTCATTGGAAAATCCACTTAGTGGAGTTTTTTTAAATTCCATTGAATGTTGTTTTTAGAGTTCACCTTTGTAGAAAAAGGTAAGACAGTTTGCCAAAAGTTAAAATTGCATTCATTTAGAAATTGTGCAAACAAACAAACAAGACTTTCCTTGAGATGAGTGGCATATTCATAAGGGAAGTGGGAATTTCAACCTCAGGCATGCTTTATCATGCCTACTTGACAAGCAGCTTTCTTCAGAAATCACACAGGTTATGCATTTGAAATTTTTATTATTATTATTAATATTATTGTTAATATACAATGTCCAGGCTTGTATAAGAGCAAACACACAGAACGTATAACAAGGGGAGCAGGAGATAGGAGGGATGGGAGAGGGAAGCAGAAAACAGTGGCGGATAGACACATGAGGAGATCTGTCGAAGGGAGCAGGATGGGGCGGGAAAAACAAGATGGACACGACGAGGACTTTCAGAAAGCAGGGAATTTTTGAAGGAGGTGGGTTTGGGGTGGATTAACGGGGGTAGAAAAGATCATGGTTTTGAATGGGGGAAGACAAGAAATGGTGGTGAACAGCTATTTTGAAGACCTGGAGGGAAGAGTGGGATTGAAGAGTGTGTCGGAGTTTGTTCCAAAGGCGGGGGTAAAAGAGGAATGAAAGAATGAAGGTGAGCAGTGATTCGTGATTTTTGTAGTTTTACCAGAAGGTGGTTGCTGGCAGACCTTGAGCACCCTGCGGAAATATGATTTGTGAGGGACAGAGCAGGGGCGGGCGAGGCCGGAGAGGAGACAGTAGAAGATAAAAAGACCACCGACCTGCCTGCGGTGAGAGAGTGAGAGGCTCAAAGAACCGGCCTCATTGCGTGAGATACCAGTGATCCTAAATGCCTGGGTTTCCACAGCGTGCAGCCGAGAAAGGTGAGAGGCAGGAGCACCAGCCCAAGAGGGGAGAGCAGTACTCCATCATGCTGCAGATGAAAGCTTTGTATGTGGTCAGGAGCTCAGGTGGGCCAAGGAAGGACTTTGCATGCCGGAGGATGCCCAATCATCTACTGGCTTTGGAGGGGAGGTTGAAAATGTGCATTTCCCAGGAATGATCATGGCAGATAGTAAGACCCAAAAATTTGAATGAAAGGACTTCTTCAAAAGGATTGTTGAGAAAGTCGATGGGAGAGGGGGTAGGGGGGGGCAGGGTTCCAGGAGGTCATTTTGGAGAGACAGTGAGAGTGTGAGATTTGTCAGGATTGAAAGACATGTTCCACGTGTTGGACCAGCTTCTGATTTTATCCAGATCTGGAGAGTGAAGAAGCTGCTGCTTGCTGGTCTGATGGATGACAGATGGTATGGTAGATGGTGGAGTCATCAGCAAAGAGATAAAGAGGATTTTCCAGAGTCAGAGAGATCATTGATGAAAACCATAAAAAGAACAGGGCCCAGAACGCTGCTCTGAGGAACTCCAGCCTGGACAGGAAGAGGCGATGAGAGAACTCCATTTAGGGCCACACGATGGCTGCGACAGGAGAGGAAGTCAGTGAGCCATGAGTGGAGTTGGCCTTGGATACCATAGGAAGAGAGTTTGGTGAGCAGGGCAGGGTGGCAGACTGTGTCAAAAGCACGTGATATGTCTCGGGAGATGGCTCTGATTTCATGTCTGGCATTGAGGATCTCCATCCATTGTTGGTAAAGCAGGAGCAGCAAGTCCAGGGTAGAGCCACACCTCAATTCCCCATAAGATGAGTGTACAATATGTAGACTGCAAGGTTGCCTGGATAGGCGACCCGATTGTGACCACGTCAATATGAGGCCATTGTGAGTTATTCAGGCATTTTTACCAAAAGCCCTCCATACTCTCTCATTAAAGAGTTGTTGTTTTAACAAGTATATGAAAGTTATCCTTTGCCTTGTACTCTTCTCTTCTAGAAATTACCTCCATGCATCGGTGAAACTCTGTGTACGGAGATCCGTATTTTTGTAACAACCCAAACAGAAGTTTCCATGTTTACGTCATTAGAAAAGCTTGCCGCAGTTATAGGGCATTGAGGTGCGATTCCGATATGCCGATTATTAAAACAGCTTGGTTTCTGAACCCATTTCATGGCGATGGGGTGCAATGCTAATGCATCATCACCACGATTACGTGAGTTACTCCCATAGTAGTTTAATCGGAGGTATTTTTGAAGAAGTTAGCCAGGTGCAAAAGTTTGCAAGCTCGTTGCTGTGATCAGTTGTCCACCAGGCGGGAGAACGTCTGTGTATGTCGGTAAATACGGAAATAGCATCGATTGTTGGATATTCCCCATCGCCGTTCGCTCGTATATGAACTTCACGGAAAATGCTGAAGTATTTTCATTAAGTTTTCTTTACGTTCCACGAAGTAAACGCTCGCTCCTGCAGCATGCGGATACAAAACCTGATAATTTCTGTTGGTCGTGATTAAGTTTGTGACAACGTCGAGACGAGGCCAATGCATCTCAACAAGGAACATTGACGTAAGAGGCCATTCGGCTCATCATGCCTGTGCTGCACCACCACCATTACCACCACCACATTCAATCGATCAATCAGGCTCTCGACTCGGTTTCACTGGGGTGAGGGGTGGGGATGAGAAAAGTGTGGAAGGCACAGAGACTCGAGTGTTGTGCAAATAAAATCAATTTTTTAAACTCATTTGTTTATTACAACTTACAACTTCCTTGTGAACGTGGCATATTGTGTGTTTAATGACCCCCCCCCCCTGCTGGAAGGGCTGTTTACAATTGTTAATACGCTGACCTCTTTTTCGAGAACATGACCAATTTTAACCTCCCCTGTGGATTTGTCATTGAAGTTGCGCCAAAAGGGTTTCCCACGTGCTAAATCTGCAATGGCTGGTCACCACACCAATAACAGTCCGTTATAAGAAGGCACGGGACGACAAAAATGGATAATCCTGGGACAAAAGATAGACTGACATGAAAGCGGGCAGATAAATATATAAGTAAAGCACACTCGCAGTCCGATATGAAAGAAAACTCACTTTATACAGGAAATGTAATTTAATCAAAATGGCCACGAGCACACAACAGAGTGTGCCAGGTGAGGTAGTTTGGACAAACATGATGGCGTTAACAAGTCCAGTATCCCCCCTCCCCCCCCAAAGTAAATAAATGTGTAGAAAACATAAGGGGATAGTGAATACTCCTGGAGCAAGGGCGATTCCAGGAAACCCCTCCATTACATAACTCCTGAATTTAAAGTGGAAGTGAATACCACGGTTTTGCACCATGAGCGAGCGTGATTCTGGTAAACCGCTCCACTACATTGCACGTGATATCTCCCTGCTTCCCCCCCACCCCCCACTTTATAAAACACTTGTATTGACAGTTCTGCATAGGTATGGGGTATTCAGTATTCATTTATTCGCTCACCTGGAACGAGGTTCCGGGGAGATTATGAAATGGCTCGTCGTCCGTCCACAAATAATTGCAACTTCTCTGAAACTATACACTCGGTTTTGATGAAACTTTACCACAACGTTCACCACCTTGTACGTACCAAAGTTTGTTCATGGCATGAAGAAAAAATCGAGCTCCAAGGGCTTTTATTGAGGTTGCGTGCCCAAATAGTTATGCTTTCTTCTCAGAAACTTCAAATGCAATTTTGATGAAACTTTACCACGACCTTCATCACCCGTGATGTACCAAAGTTTGTTCATGGCAATAAAAATAAAAAAATTCATGGGAATTTACTTTCATCTTCATTATATGTTTTGTGGGTCATCTATGCCTACCAGTGGTTGCCTGCCTTTCTTATCCAGCCATGACCAGGTGAGCACCCAGGGGAATTGCCCCTGTATTTTTATGTAAAAATGCTGTATCAACTGAAAATAATCTTTCCAGCAATGATTGTTAAGGAGAAATCAGAAAAAAAATTCTTCACCAAATATCACTTTCATTTGCATCGTTTTTTGTTTTTGTTAGTCTGTACAAGATCAACACAAAATGCATATTATGACATCAATTTTTCAAAAATGTACAGGAGTTGGGGGGGGGGAGGGCATGCCCCCGAACTCACCAAGCTTGTCCTTTTGCTCATTGCTTTCCTTTTTTCAAAAGTTTAGCTGTTTTATCAATGTGTATGTTTTCTCCATGATTGTGTTTCCGCAGAATAACCTGTGGGCGTCCCGGAAAGCTTTTGATGAGTTTTTCATGCGCTACCCTTACTGCTATGGCTATTGGAAGAAGTATGCTGATTTTGAGAGGAAATTTGGCAATGTGGAACATGCAGAAGAGGTGAGATGGAGGAACTTTTATATATTATTGAATTGGTGTCATAAAGCAATTGTATAATCAATTCCTCATTCCAACAAGTCGCGTGCCCCAACCCCAATTTATCCCCGAGTTATCAAATCTTCCAACTAATCTTTCATCCACCAACTTTACCTTTTCAGTGGCCTTCCTCACCCAGTCTGCGAGCTTTGGCACTCATCCCCTCCAATCCAGCTTCATTGCCTCTCCCCTCCAGCTTCACCACCCCTCCCCTCCAGCTTCACCGCCACTCCCCTCCAGCTTCACCGCCACTCCCCTCCAGCTTCACCGCCACTCCCCTCCAGCTTCACCGCCACTCCCCTCCAGCTTCACCGCCACTCCCCTCCAGCTTCACCGCCACTCCCCTCCAGCTTCACCGCCTCTCCCCTCCAGCTTCACCGCCACTCCTCCAGCTTCACCGCCACTCCTCCACCTTCACCGCCCCTCCCCTCCAGCTTCACCGCCACTCCCCTCCAGCTTCACTGCCACTCCCCTCCAGCTTCACTGCCACTCCCCTCCAGCTTCACTGCCACTCCCCTCCAGCTTCACCGCCACTCCCCCCCTCAGCTTCACCGCCACTCCCCCCTCAGCTTCAACGCCACTCCCCTCAGCTTCAACGCCACTCCCCCCTCAGCTTCAACGCCACTCCCCCTCAGCTTCAACGCCACTCCCTCAGCTTCAACGCCACTCACCCCTCAGCTTCAACGCCACTCCCCCTCAGCTTCAACGCCACTCCCCCTCAGCTTCAACGCCACCCCCTCAGCTTCAACGCCACTCCCCCCTCAGCTTCAACGCCACTCCCCCCTCAGCTTCAACGCCACTCCCCCTCAGCTTCAACGCCACTCCCTCAGCTTCAACGCCACTCCCGCTCAGCTTCAACGCCACTACCCCCTCAGCTTCAACGCCACCCCCTCAGCTTCAACGCCACTCCCCTCAGCTTCAACGCCACCCCCCCCTCAGCTTCAACGCCACCCCCCCCTCAGCTTCAACGCCACTCCCCCTCAGCTTCAACGCCACTCCCCCCTCAGCTTCAACGCCACTCCCCCCTCAGCTTCAACGCCACTCCCCTCAGCTTCAACGCCACTCCCCCCCCTCAGCTTCAACGCCACTCCCCCCCCCCCTCAGCTTCAACGCCACTCCCCCCCAGCTTCAACGCCACTCCCCCTCAGCTTCAACGCCACTCCCCCTCAGCTTCAACGCCACTCCCCGCTCAGCTTCAACGCCACTCACCCCCTCAGCTTCAACGCCACCCCCCTCAGCTTCAACGCCACTCCCCTCAGCTTCAACGCCACTCCCCCTCAGCTTCAACGCCACTTACCCCTCAGCTTCAACGCCACTCCCCCTCAGCTTCAACGCCACTCCCCCTCAGCTTCAACGCCACTCCCCCTCAGCTTCAACGCCACTCCCCCCCCTCAGCTTCAACGCCACTCCCCCCCAGCTTCAACGCCACTCCCCCCTCAGCTTCAACGCCACTCCCCTCAGCTTCAACGCCACCCCCCCTCAGCTTCAACGCCATTTCCCCCTCAGCTTCAACGCCACTCCCCTCAGCTTCAACGCCACCCCCCCCTCAGCTTCAACGCCACCCCCCCCTCAGCTTCAACGCTACCCCCCTCAGCTTCAACGCCACTCCCCCTCAGCTTCAACGCCACTCCCCCCCCCTCAGCTTCAACGCCACTCCCCCCTCAGCTTCAACGCCACTCCCCCCCTCAGCTTCAACGCCACTCCCCCCTCAGCTTCAACGCCACCCCCTCAGCTTCAACGCCACTCCCCCCCTCAGCTTCAACGCCACCCCCTCCAGCTTCACCGCCACTCCCCCTCCAGCTTCACCGCCACTCCCCCTCCAGCTTCACCGCCACCCCCCCCCCAGCTTCCCCGCCACTCCCCCTCCAGCTCCCCCGCCACTCCCCCTCCAGCTTCACCGCCACTCCCCCTCCAGCTTCACCGCCACTCCCCCTCCAGCTTCCCCGCCACTCCACCTCGAGCTTCACCGCCACTCCCCTCCATCTTCACCGCCACTCCCCTCCCGCTTCACCGCCGCTTCACCGCCACTCCCCTCCCGCTTCACCGCCGCTTCACCGCCACTCCCCTCCCGCTTCACCGCCACTCCCCTCCCGCTTCACCGCCACTCCCCTCCCGCTTCACCGCCACTCCCCTCCCGCTTCAACGCCACTCCCCCTCAGCTTCAACGCCACTTCCCCCTCAGCTTCAACGCCACTCCCCTCAGCTTCAACGCCACTCCCCCCCTCAGCTTCAACGCCACTCCCCCGCCCCCTCAGCTTCAACGCCACCCCCCCCTCTCGCCAACGCCCACTCCCCTCAGCTTCAACGCCACTCCCCTCTCAGCTTCAACGCCACCCCCCCTCAGCTTCAACGCCACTCCCCCCTCAGCTTCAACGCCACTCCCCCCTCAGCTTCAACGCCACTCCCCCCTCAGCTTCAACGCCACTCCCCCTCGCTTCAACGCCACTCCCCCCCCCCCCTCAGCTTCAACGCCACTCCCCCTCAGCTTCAACGCCACTCCCCCCCTCAGCTTCAACGCCACCCCCCCCCAGCTTCAACGCCACCCCCCCCAGCTTCAACGCCACCCCCCCAGCTTCAACGCCACCCCCCCAGCTTCAACGCCACTCCCCCAGCTTCAACGCCACTCCCCCAGCTTCAACGCCACTCCCCCCCCAGCTTCAACGCCACTCCCCCCCCCCCAACTTCAACGCCACTCCCCCCCAGCTTCAACGCCACTCCCCCCCCCCCAGCTTCAACGCCCACCCCCCCAGCTTCAAGGCGACTCCCCCCCCCAGCTTCAAGGCCACTCCCCCCAGCTTCAAGGCCACTCCCCCCCCCCAGCTTCAACGCCACTCCCCCCCAGCTTCAACTCCACTCCCCTCCAGCTTCACCTCCCTTCCCCTCCAGTTTCACCGCCCTTCACCCCGCCCTGCGGACTCTCATCCCCTCTCCCCACCCTTTGGCTTTGCGTTTCCTTGCTCGCCCCGCATTGCAACCTTTCGTCCCCTCGCTCGCCCCGCACCGCAGCCTCGCGTCCCCTCGCCCCGCACCGCGGCCTCGCGTCCCCTTGCCCCGCACCGCGGCCTCGCGTCCCCTCGCTCGCCCCGCACCGCGGCCTCGCGTCCCCTCGCTCGCCCCGCACCGCGGCCTCGCGTCCCCTCGCTCGCCCCGCACCGCGGCCTCGCGTCCCCTCGCCCCGCCCCGCGGCCTCGCGTCCCCTCGCCCGCACCGCGGCCCCGCGTCCTCGCGCCCGCACCGCGGCCCGCGTCCCTCGCCCCGCACCGCGGCCCGCGTCCCCTCGCTCGCCCGCACCGCGGCCCGCGTCCTGCGCCCGCACCGCGGCCCCGCGTCCCCTCGCCCCGCACCGCGGCCCCGCGTCCCCTCGCCCCGCACCGCGGCCCCGCGTCCCCTCGCCCCGCACCGCGGCCCCGCGTCCCCTCGCCCCGCACCGCGGCCCCGCGTCCCCTCGCCCCCCACCGCGGCCTCGCGTCCCTCGCTCGCCCGCACCGCGGCCCGCGTCCTCGCCCCGCACCGCGGCCCGCGTCCCTCGCCCCGCACCGCGGCCTCGCGTCCTCGCCCGCACCGCGGCCTCGCGTCCCTCGCCCCGCACCGCGGCCTCGCGTCCCTCGCCCCGCACCGCGGCCTCGCGTCCCCTCGCCCCGCACCGCGGCCTCGCGTCCCCTCGCCCCGCACCGCGGCCTCGCGTCCCCTCGCCCCGCACCGCGGCCTCGCGTCCCCTCGCCCCGCACCGCGTGACCTTCCCATCGCCCCGCACCGCGGCCTCGCGTCCCCTCGCGTCCCCTCGCCCCGCACCGCGGCCTCGCGTCCCCTCGCCCCGCACCGCGGCCTCGCGTCCCCTCGCCCCGCACCGCGGCCTCGCGTCCCCTCGCCCCGCACCGCGGCCTCGCGTCCCCTCGCCCCGCACCGCGGCCTCGCGTCCCCTCGCCCCGCACCGCGGCCTCGCGTCCCCTCGCCCCGCACCGCGGCCTCGCGTCCCCTCGCCCCGCACCGCGGCCTCGCGTCCCCTCGCCCCGCACCGCGGCCTCGCGTCCCCTCGCCCCGCACCGCGGCCTCGCGTCCCCTCGCCCCGCACCGCGGCCTCGCGTCCCATCGCCCCGCACCGCGCGACCCTCCCATCGCCCCGCACCGCGCGACCTTCCCATCGCCCCGCGCGACCCTCCCATCGCCCCGCACCGCGCGACCTTCCCATCGCCCCGCACCGCGGCCTCGCGTCCCCTCGCCCCGCACCGCGGCCTCGCGTCCCATCGCCCCGCACCGCGCGACCTTCCCATCGCCCCGCACCGCGGCCTCGCGTCCCCTCGCTCGCCCGCACCGCGGCGACCTTCCTCTTGCCCCGCACTGGAATTTATTTGGCCTTTGCTTTATTTGTTTATTCACTTATTCTTTTTTATGTACGCAATGTTTTTTTTTTGTGTGTTTTTTATGACCTGAGCATCAGCCCTTCTTGGTGTTGAATTCCTGCATGTCAACTTTTCTGTGATCTTTACATTCCTTTGTTCCTTTGTTTTCTCGATTATTTCCTTCGACAGTTTCAGTTTATATATTTTTCTTACTTACATTGAAGCTCATGGAAGAGCGAAATAATATGAAGGAAGGGTTCCACAGACAAAAAGAGGTGAAGAAACAACAGCAGGACAATTGCGTAATGTCGCATCAACAACCTCGAAGGAAATGTGGATGAAAGGTGGGAGCTGTGCCTCAGGGGTGCAGTAAAGTTCAGAGAAAGAAAATTGAGGCAGTTGAGATGCTGATGGGCACGAGGTTTGAAATCTTCAAAAAAATGAGTTGGATACTTGGGAAGCCAGATTCCAAGTTGACAGAAGAATGGAGTGCCCAATGTTTTGATTTTGGAAGGGTTACAAGGATGCCATTGGCCTCTCCATTCCCGTACGCCCTTGTTGTGTGTGTTTAAAAAAAAAAAATTCCCGAATGCCATCAGCATTTTTATTATCAAATGCTGTCAGTTGTTTAATTCCTGAGTTCCGTCCTTTCTAGTCCCGAGTGCCTGTCGGCCGTTGCGTCCCGGGTGCCTGTCGGCCGTTGCGTCCCGGGTGCATGTCGGCCCCGATTGCCGTCGGCCGTTGCGTCCCGAGTGCCGTCGGCCGTTGCGTCCCGGGTGCCTGTCGGCCGTTGCGTCCCGGGTGCCTGTCGGCCGTTGCGTCCCGGGTGCCTGTCGGCCGTTGCGTCCCGGGTGCCTGTCGGCCGTTGCGTCCCGGGTGCCTGTCGGCCGTTGCGTCCCGGGTGCCTGTCGGCCGTTGCGTCCCGGGTGCCTGTCGGCCGTTGCGTCCCGGGTGCCTGTCGGCCGTTGCGTCCCGGGTGCCTGTCGGCCGTTGCGTCCCGGGTGCCTGTCGGCCCCGATTGCCATCGGCCGTTGCGTCCCAAGCGCCGTCGGCCGTTTTATTCCCCAAAGTTCATCACACCCCTCGTCATTGAGTTTGCTGTTCCTCGCCGTGCACTGCCCCCGCTCAGTCCACCGAGTCCAATGTTTTGATTTTGTCAGGGTTCCAAGTGTATTCCTGTATGCCCCCACTGAGTTGCCTGCTAAGTCCGCCATGCCACGCCCCCGCCAAGTGCTCCGAGTGCTTTGCGCCCCACCCCGTTGAGTGCTCCACACACCGATTTTGTCATCTGTTCTAATCTAACTTCTGAACATTCTTCAAAATTATAAGTTATTTGATTTCTTTCTTTTTTCGATTTTTGAAATTCATCTTGCTTTGCAGATCACATTGTTTTTTGAATTTCTTTTCAAAATATTTTTGAGCTGACTGTGTGTCTGTCTGTGCTGCTAACATGCACTTTGTCTGCCAACAGGTACTCACTTATTAAGGGCTGTCACTACATGTTGCACACACAGCTTATTTCAGTAGGAAAGAGTTGCGTTGCAACTTTCCCTTATATGTTCCATTTTCAACAATTTCCTAGGTGTGTGACACGGACCAAAAAAATTCGCTCATTTGCACAATTTTCTTATTTCTACCATTTCAAAAGTTGTGGCTTGTTTTGCAAACGGCATTTGGCACGTACTTTAATGGGTGTTTGCCTTATGGTCTGTATCCCAAGCCCTCCACCACCTTCCTCTGATCATGGTGGACCGCTGTGGAGCAAGGGAGCAAGGGGAGGAAAGAACAATGTGATGTTTTTCCAACCTGCGCGCGCATGGTAATAACGTGATATTTGCACAATTCCCCATTATGTCTGGATTTTGAAGACGATGGTGCGTTCACGAGAAAGTTGGGTAGGTGTGCTTTGATCACCTTGTTTATGCCTTTCTTCGGCCGTGCTGTCTTCTTTTTTTTTTTCTTTTTTTTTTTCCTGTAGGTGTTTCGCCGAGGTCTTCAAGCTATACCACTGAGCGTGGACCTTTGGATCCATTACATCAACTTTGAAATGGAGATCCTCGAGCTCGATAATCCAGACACCGCAATCAAGTTAAAGAGGTATTCAAGTACTCGATGGTATCGCTAAGTTGTCATTTCCGTCAGGTATTAGCAATATTACTTGTTCCTGTTAGTCTTAGCCCAAAGGGAATGCGAGACTATTGGTACGTGCGTGTTTATGTTGACATGTCGATATATTTATGATTTAAAAATGTTTTTCTCTGCAGCCGCTTGTCCGATCCACGTGGAAATTTGAACAGGAAGCATTCCCCATGGAGAATATTTTATTGATAACTCTGATGTCATAGGTCACATGGTATAGCTGTCATATTGGATTGAAGGGGGAAAAAAAGGACATCAATTTCTCTGAAACCACTCAACAATTTTTTTTTGAAACTTGCCATATGCTACCAACTACCCATGGGGTGTACAGGGTGAAAACAATGACGTCATCAGTGAAGTGATATTCCAGCCATAATTGGTTGAAATGAAATCCTTATCCGAAAAATCTGAAACTTCATATACAGAAAGTATTCACACCCCTTGAGGTTTTTTTATCCCCCGCCGCATGGCGGAAGGGGGATATTGCTGTCACCCGGATCGTCCGTCTGGCTGTCCGTCCGGCTGGCTGGGCGTCAACATTTATTGCTGTGAGTGCGATAACTCATAAACTGTTCGCCATATCGATTTGAAATTTGGGTCACACATGTACCACCTGAAAAGGAAGAACCCTATTGATTTTGGGCATGGCCGGATCCAAGATGGCCGACTGGGGTGGCCATCTTGAAAAAAATGTTTTTTGTAATAAATGCAAAACCACTTATCTGATTTCAATCCATAAACAATATCTTTTTGTTCCAATTTAAACTTTATGCTGTATAGCTCGAAAGACATGATGACAAAATGGTGTCTTGTTTCCAATTCACCTCCCTCATTATCTGGAATATGTTTGACCTTTTTCAATGGTGGGGGATTCCCCATCTCTGATGGGTATGTTTCACATTTTCTTGTTACAGCCTGAATTTAAAATGGATTAAAAAAAAAATTGCCACTGATCTACACAAAATACTGCATCATGACAAAGTGAAAACGTATTGTTAGAAATTTTTACAAATAAATGAAAATGAAAAGCTGAAATGTGTTGCATCAATAAGTATTCAACCCCCTGAGTGAATAGTTTGAAGAAGCATCTTTGGTAGCGTTAGAGCTTCGAGTCTTCTTGCGTATGTCTATATCAGCTTTGCACATCTAGATTTGGGGATTTTCTCCCATTCTTCCTTGCTCAAACTCTGTCAAGTTGGATGGGGGGTGTTCCATGTCAAGTGCACACATTTATCAGCGAAATTTTGACACATCGTCTCAGATTTCACTCTTTTTTTTGTGCGAGTGTTTGTATCCACGGTAAAACATTATGTGTCAATTTTCAGACCTGGGGGCCCGTTTCAGGGCCCCCTCAAATTTGGATGCCCCTGGTTGACCCACAATCTTCCAGTGGCCATATCACAGATTGTAGTGGTCCGATTTGGATGATCTTGGTATCAAAATGCTCGTAAAAGCAAGATCTTTTGAATCGCGTAAAGTAAAATCACTCCGAAACAGTAATTCAAAAAGTTATAGTTTGGGGCGCCCTTTGACCGTGGGCCCCTGCCCCCCAGCCAAACCGATGATCCCAATTTTTTCGTGTGAGAATACCCCTTCATATACTCCAACACCTCAGCATAAATTAAAATGGGATCTCAATGGGTTCAAGTGTGATGATGGTTGTATTGTTCGGGGTCCACATATCACTAATTCTTGATTCGACATTGGGCGACGTTTGTGGTCATCGTTCCAATGACGTCACCTGCTGGCAGGCGACTTTATGTCTGAAATTGACAATCATCATCTCTGGACTAATATATATATATATATATATATATATATATATATATATATATATATATATATATATATATATATATATATATATATATATATATATATATATATATATATATATATATATACGAGCCTGGTGTTGGCGCAGTGGTTAGTGCAGTGGCTTGGGACCCAAAAGGTCCTGAGTTCAAGCCCCGTTGGGACACTGAATGAATATATGTGTATGTATATACAGTAAGTCCTCGCTTTTCGCAAGGGTTGCGTTCCTGGAAAACCTTATGATAAGCGAAACTGTGTTAAACAAAACATATTTTCCCATAGAAACCAATGTGTTAAAGGGGGGATGTGTTTTTGGCTCGGAATTTTTTGGACATAAACACAAATAAACAAAACACACTCCTCGAGTCGCGGAGACTTACCCCGAGGCTGGAGGAACGGAGTTGATTGCGGTGGACAAGTCACACTTGCGGAGTGGCAGAATCGTCCCCCTCTTCACTTGACACTGTGCTGTCACTTTCTTCACCAGCAGGAACGGTCTCTTGGCAGCTGGTTGAAGGAGCATCCTGGATGGTGGATGGAGTTGGTGCTGCATCTTTTGGCTTGAAAAATGCATGGAGAGTGGGCTGGATGGCTTTCTTTTTCTTTGCTGCATAACATTCCTTGTAGCAACAAAGGGCATCATAAACAACACAGCTAAAATCAGTGCTCCTTTCAAGATTTGGATCTTGCTCGATAACAAATTCTGTGGCACTTTCAAATGAGCTGAGGATTTGGCTGAGGTTTTTCATGGTGAGATGCTCGGATGAAGGTGTCACAGAATCTTCTTCTTCCTCAAGAGCCCACTGCTGTTCCAAATCCATAAGATCTTCATTGCTTAAGGGTTCTGCATGAGACTCCAGTAGTCATCCACGTCCTCTTCGTCAACCTCTTCAAACCAACCTCCTGCGCCAGGTCTACAATTTGACTTGTAATCAACGGAACATCAGCAAACCCCGTGAAATTGTGGACACACTCGGGCCACACTTTCTTTCACACAGCGTTCATTGTGGAGGCACTCACCTCCGCCCATGAATCCTTCATGTTTTCCAAAGCTATTTTTATGTTGTATGTTCACCAAAACTCCTTGATTGATAGCTTGTCCTTATCAGTTTTTTTGATAAGCTGCAGCATGGTATGCTTAACATAATAGGCTTTAAAAGCAGCAATAACTCCCTGATCCATAGGCTGTAAAAGTGAGGTAGTATTTGGTGGTAAAAATACTACCTGCACGTTTTCACACCAGTCTTCCATTTGCTGAGGATGGGCAGGAGCATTGTCTACAAGCAGCAAAGATTTGTTGTCAATGTTGTTCTCCTTGGAGTACTTCTCAACATGATTGGAGAAGTAATTGATCACGTAATCGTGGGTCAATGCCCTAACAAACGACGCGCTTTTTCTCGTATCACAGCAAGAGATAAAGGCATGCGACGTTTAGTTTGATCTTCTATCCACACACATAATAAACGCTTCATGTTGTGCATGGCACCATCTCTCATTCTCGTTAGTGTCGTTGCACTCGAACTGGTCGCAATCTGTGATATTTTCTTTATCTTTGCCGAACTTTGAACGATCGAATGTATAGTCGATGCAGCGATTGCTGCGCGCGGCCAATTTCCGTTGTCCCTTCACCTCGTTCATGTCTTTTAATTATATCCAATTTCACCTTCAATGTGACAGCCTTTCGTTGTCGCTTGAAACGAGGTGTGCTCGGCAAAAGACTTGCGGGTCGCTTGGGATTCATACTAGAAGGTATGCAGGCGAGCGTGAAGAGAATACGTACAGTACAGCATACAGTACATGCGCAGTAAAGTGAAAGTATGTTTATGCGCATCCTGTGTGATTGTTGTTTTTTGCAGGCAGTTTGAAACTTTTTTTTGCGTTTTTCCTTGCAATGACATTACGATAGGCATAAAATGTTTGCGATAATTGAAAAATTGGTCATTAAAACTAAATTACGAAAAATCGAAACTACGATATGCCAACTTCCGGTTAGCGAGGACTTACTGTATATATAATGTATATGTAATGTATATATATATATATATATATGTATATATATATATATATATATGTACATATAAACCTAGTCGAAAAAAAAAAAAAAACACCAGGGGGTTGACTCAGCCTGCCATCCTTCCGAGGTCGGCGAAATGAGTACCAGTTGTACTGGCCCCGGTGTAAGCCCCGGTTAGAATAGGTGTACCATATCCCTGTGTGTCGTAAGAGGCGACCAGGGTTGCGTCAGGAAGGGCATCCGGCGTAAAAACCTATGCCAAATCATTATGCAGACAACAAAACGAATTTCCAAACTAGATCGGTCGAGGCCCGGGTTACCAACGACCGCCACCGGTACCGGTGGTCAGCAGGGTACCAGTGGAAATTGTGCTACTGCTGGGCGAAGGAGGAGAAGGAGACGGGGAATGCGAGTCTGGAGGCAGTGGGAGAGGGGGAAGGGTAGAAGTGTGCAGGTGAGAGTTGAAACTCTGAATGTTGGGACGATGACTGGCAAAGGGTGAGAGTTGGCTGATATGATGGAGAGAAGAAAGGTGGACATACTGTGTGTACAAGAGACCAAGTGGATGGGGAGTAAGGCTAGTAGCATTGGAGGTGGTTTCAAACTGTTCTACCATGGTGTGGATGGGAGGAGAAATGGTGTCGGGGTAATCCTGAAGGAAGATTATGTCAAGAGGGTATTGGAGGTGAGGAGAGTGTCTGACCGAGTGATGAGTGTGAAGTTGGAAATTGAAGGGGTGATGATGAATGTCATCAGTGCATATGCCCCACATATGGGGTGTGAGATGGAGTATAAAGAAGATTTCTGGAGTGAGTTAGATGAAGTGGTGGAGAGTGTATCCAAGGATGAAAGAGTGGTGATTGGAGCAGATTTCAATGGGCATGTTGGGGAAGGGAATAAAGAGGATGAGGAGGTGATGGGTAGGTACGGTCTCAACAAGAGAAATGTGGAAGGGAAAATGGTGGGAGAGTTTGCAAAAAGAATGGAAATGGCAGTGGTAAATACGTATTTCAAGAAGAAGGAGGAACACAGGTAAACATACAAGAGTGGAGGAAAGTGCACACAGGTGGATAACATCTAAAGCAGGAGATGCAACCTGAAAGAGATTAGTGACTGTAAGGTTGTGGCAGGGGAGAGTGTAGCTCAACAGCATCGATTGGTGGTCTGTAGGATGACTTTAGAGGTGAGGTTGAGGAAGAGAGTGAGGGTTGAACCAAGGACCAGATGGTGGAAGCTGAAGGAGGAAGACTGTTGCGTGAAATTTAGGGAGGAGGTGAGACAGGCGTTGGATGGTGGGAAAGATGGGTGGGATGATTGGGCAACAACAGCAGAAGTTGTGAGGGAGATAGCTAGGAAGGTACTTGGTGTGACATCTGGACTGAGGAAGGAGGATAAGGAGACTTGGTGGTGGAATGAGGAAGTACAGGAAAGTAGAAGGAAGAAGGGGTTGGCGAAAAAGAAGTGGGATAGTCAGAGAGATGAAGAAAGTAGAAAGGAGTACAAGGAGTGGTGGCGAAAGGCAAAAAGAGAGGTGGCAAAGGCCAAGGAAAAGGCATATGATGAGCTGTATGAGAAGTTGGATACAAATGAAGGGGAAAAGGATTTATACCGATTGGCAAGACAGAGGGACCGAGCTGGGAAGGATGTGCTGCAGGTTAGGGTGATAAAGGAAGCAAATGGGAATGTGCTGACGAGCGAGGAGAGTGTGTTGAGAAGGTGGATGGAGTACTTTGAGGAGCTGATGAATGAAGAAAATGAGAGAGAGAGAAGGTTGGAAGAGGTGGAGATAGTGAATCTGGAAGTGGGGTGGATCAGTAAGGATGAAGTGAGGACTGCTATGAAGAAGATGAAAAGTGGAAAGGCGGTTGGCCCAGATGGTATACCAGTGGAGGCATGGAAGTGCTTAGGAGAGATGGCAGTGGGGTTGTTAACCAGATTGTTTAATGAAGTCTTGGAAAGTGAGAGGATGCCGGAGGCGTGGAGATTAAGTATACTGGTTCCGATTTTCAAGAATAAGGGTGATGTGCAGAGCTGTGGAAATTACAGAGGGATAAAATTGTTAAGCCACACCATGAAGTTGTGGGAAAGAGTAGTGGAAGCTCG
>NC_140962.1:132362640-132367640 GCF_056783735.1 Eptatretus burgeri
AGCAGCATATCCAGGGTAGAGTGACCTGGTCTGAAACCAAATTGATGATTGGAAATCAAGCCATTGGAGAAGAGGAAGGATTTCATATCTGAGGCGATGATGGATTCCATCACCTTGCTGATGATTGGGAGAAGGCTGATTGGTCTGTAGTTATAGGGATCTGTTTTTGCACCTTTTTATGCAGGGCAGTGATGTTAGCAGATTTCCAAGCAGATGGCAGATGACCTTTGGCAAATGAGAGGGTGAATAGAACAGAGAGAGGGTGAGCAAGAGCAGAAGAGCAGGCTTTGAGGACACGTGGGCTGATGCCGTCTGGACCGGTTGCAGAATCTGACTCGAGGTTTGAAAGCAAGCTCTCCACCTTGTCAGGAGAAAAGGATACAGAGTCCAGGGACAGTTGGGTGCGACTGGGTAAAGTGGGTAGAGATAGAGATGGGTTTAGGACACAAGATTTAGCTGCAAACACCGAGTTTAGACATTCAGCTTTATCACGTGTGGAATCAGCAGTGCGGCCATTTGAGGTAAGGGAGGGGATGGAGGGGGAACATACACCAGAAACAGATTTGATTAAACGCCACCAGGATTTTGAGGAGGGAGAGAGGTTTGAGAGTTCAGACTTGAGATGAGAAAGATGTTGTTTTCTGGCTCACCTAAGGGTAGATACACACTTGTTCCAAGCTTTGTGGAAAGAACTGAGATTGCCCTCAGTTGGGTTTGCTTTCCATGAGGCAAAGGCAAGTTGTTTCAGGACAACTGCCTCGCCACAAGCTTCAGTAAACCAAGGGCGGGAGGAAGGGTAAGACAACTGAACACGAGAGGGGATAAATCTGTGCATGAGGGAGAGCAAGTTTCTTTGAAAGAATTCCCAAGATGAGTTGATGTTTGAGAAAGTAGTGAAAGGAGACCAGTCTGTAAGCTTCATGGCTGCTCGGAGACCCTGCCAGTCGGCTTGAGTGAAATGCCAGACTCGACGGCGGTGAGGTGGTTCTCTGATAACAGCCAGAGAGATGTCCACTTTGACAAGGACGTGGTCAGAAGAACCAATTGGAGCGAAGGAAGAGCAGCAGATATTGTCAGGGAAATTTGTCAAAATCAGATCCAGAAGAGATGGAGTACCATTGGTTGAGATCCGGGTCGGGAAGTTGACCGATTGAGTCAGTCCCAATGAGTCGCAGAAAGCTTTTGCTGAGGTGCCATGGCAGGTGAGAGAGGTACCCACACCTAGCCAACTGGCGTGATGACAATTGAAGTCACCACATAAGAGGAAGAGAGAGTTTGGATGAGAAGATAGAAGATGGTCCATGTTTTCGGATAGTGAGGTGTAGATGGAGTCATCACTGTTCGGTGGACGGTACAGTACACATATAAACATGAGGTGGGAGTGGAGGGGAAGCCGAAGCCAGAGGTATTCCTGGGGGTGTGGGGGAGTGAGAGCAGTGCATGGAGAGTGAGGAATAGAGTCTTTGATGAAGAGAGCAACACCTCCACCAGGACGAGGCTCAGGTCTGTCATACCGTAAGAGGGAGTCGCCAGGGAGAGATACTTGGGAGTCAGACACGTCTTGGGAGAGGAAAGTTTCTGTTAGGCAGATAATGTCTGGTTTGTCAGTGGCAACCTGTATGGAAAGATCTGAAAGGTTTGAGCGAAGGCCCCGGATATTTGAGGTCCACACTTTTAATGAAGAGGAAGGGGAGGAGGCTTTGGGTGCAGGAGGTGGAGGGGGAGGGGAGGGTAGGACAAGGGATGAGGGGGCAGGTAAGGGGGGTAGATGAAGGAGTGTGGGGTATTGCAGAGGGGCGAGGGGAGGGGGCCGAATGAGGAGGAGAAAGGGCTCGGTGGTGCTGGGGGAGAGGGGGGACAAGAGACAAGGAAGAAGGCAGTTGAGGATTTGAGGAGGTGGAGTGAAGAGATGGAGGTGAGAGGGCAGTGGAGGGAGGCAGGTTGGTGGATGAGAGGGGGGCAACTTTGAGAAGGAAGAGTGAGGGGGATGAAAGGTGGGAGAAAGGTGAGGGGGAATTTTTGAGAGAGGTGAGAGGGAGGCTTGGAGTGAGAAGAGTGGGATGGTTGCTTTGAGAGTGAGAGTGAGGGGTGAGGGGGGTGAGTTGGCACTGAAGTTGGAAAAAAAGAATGTTTGATGGAAAGCGAGCATCCATTGCAAACTGTGGTTTTTAAAAGTTTTAGGTCAGAGATGCGATTTAACACAATTCTTGATGGATGCAATGAAGGCGAATTCAGAGCATGGAGAGAAGAAGCGCTGTAATAGTTGGATTTTTTAGGCAAGGAATGAAGGAGAGGTCGAAATGAGAGCAGTCTTTTAAAATAGCAGAAGAGTAGTGCATTGTGAAACAGTAAAGAGTACCACATGTGTGAGAGAGGAAGATGAAGCATTATAAGATCGTTTTTGTAGTTAAAAATAATGTATGAGAGAGTTCAACAGATTAGGTCATGGAAGTGTAAAAAAAAAAAAAAATCGAGGAAGAAGACAAGGAGGAAGTTAAGAGGAAGAAGAAGAAGCAGAATCGGGAGAAGGTGAGCATGTTGTTGTTGTTGTAGGGTATTTTATTTTATTTTATTTTTTTTTTTGAGATAAGAAAGACATTAGTTGGGAGAATGGGGGATGTTTGGAAAGTGGGGAGGATCAAAATTGAAGGTAATGGGGAGGATAGAAATTGAAGGTAATGGGGAGAAAAAAACAAAATAAAAAAATAAAAAAAAACGATCGAACACCGAGTGGAACCGGTAGGCCTCAAGCCTAGGCCTAGGCCTCAAGCACAGGTAAGAACGTCGACAAAAATACTCACAAAATAGCACGATTTTGAAACAAAACCGAACTAGCAACACACAGTAACATGTAGGTGAGAAAATTAAACAGTTAAAACGGGACAAATAACAACCGGAAACTTAGCTTTGAGAACGTCAGCAGGGAGCCCCAAAGGAGACCTCTCGCTGCTCTGAAACCGGAACCGGAAGTGAGGTTGGGGGTTAAAGGTCAGTGGGGTCACGACCTTTCAAAATATGTGGTTTTTGTCATAACACGGTCAAATCAAAACCAATTTGCATGAAACCAACACCAAAATGTTCACTGTTCTGTTTCCCCCACTCTCATGCCAAGAACAAAAAAGTAGCGGAGGCGAAGGTATGCGCTCTACCGAGTGCCCATTCTTGTTCAACATGTTTCCATTCCACTCCTCTTCTCACACATCGCTGATCACTGCCATTCTTCTGATGGCATCCCCCAACTACCTCGTGCTCCCTCGTCATCCCTTACAATATAGCACATCCATTTCACACTACGTAGCTAAGCAACGTCCCCACTACACACTCAAAGTCTGTCACTCTCCTCAAATCCTCAAAAATCCATTTCCCATCCTAAATCTAAACTGAATCCCTCTCCCTAATCCATTCCACGGGCTCCATGAGGACTTGTCCCTGCCCCATGAAGCCGGTCTAACTAAGCTAACCCTTCCCCCTAACTAGTTGTCTCCTGTGCCCTAGCAGGGGGTTCTTCCACCCCTTGCCTGGGAATCCTATTTACTAGACGTGACGAGGCTTGCTTTTCCTTTCTTTCTTTTCTTTATGCGCCCACCAGCGCGGCAATTCGCAAACCGCGCTCTTTCCCCATGACGTCATGGCAGCTGTTTGCGCTTCGCGCACCTCGTCCCTCCTCGGACGGTAACCTCCGTGCAGGGATTTCCCCTCCTGCCGGATCCCAACCATGCAGCCACGACGTCATCCTGCGCATCGCAAAGCAAGCCTCGCGTTTCGAGGGGTTCCCCACGCGAGCACATGTGCTCTGCTCGTCGGAGCTTTACACACACGCTCGCCTGGAGAACCTATCCGATCCAAATTCGTTTATCCAGTCTAGCTTCTGGCCATCCGCGGGATCGGCTAACATCTACCGCGTGCGTTTCCCGACCGGATTTCACTCGCGTAGTCGCGCACGCGGTGGCCTCGTGCGACGCACAGCACGGACCCCGCGTGCACTGCCGTGCAAACCCAGCATGGTCCCCAAAACAGCTCTGGCCGCTACTCGGCCTTTGTCCTTCATCTGGTCCCGTCGTCGTCGCCATTCAACACATGCACTCTGGCGTGCCATGACGCTCACACACCTCACCATGACGCTCACACACCTCACCATGACAATCGGACATGCGGTTGCGTGTTCCCGCATGCCGACCGTCAGCTCCCTTATATACAGCGCTCTCACACATGCAGTTTCACTCACGCATTTCGAAACCACACACGCTGTTCCTTCCACACTCGGTGTTTCCTTCACACATACCATTTCACTCACACACTCTCTCTTTCACACATCACCTTTCACCCACGCTATGCGCGCGTTTCAGCACACATTTCGCCACACTCGTAAACACACATTTCGAAACAATCACACCGGGGACCCGCACCACCACAAGGGGTCCCGTGGCCTTCACACCCCCCAAGCTCTGTGTGTACCCATTCACAGCACTCGCCCCATCTACCTTGCAAGGCTCGACCGGACCCACCTGGTCGAGATCCGCTTCAAGGGAGCATAGCGTCTCCCTCCATTCCTGAAGGAGGCTATTTGGCTGCTTGCACCGGGTCACGACACATTCCCCGAGCTCCCCTTCATTGTCCCTCGCTAGCTCCATGTGTGCATGTTCGTCTTTAGTTTCATTCACTTCACCCTCTATCTCCCATGTCTCTGTTATTTCTTTTCATTCCTGCGTCTCCCTTCGTGTCTCTGTCGATTTTATTTCCTTCGTCTTTACGTGTCTTATACACGTTTCAGTCATCCCATTTAATTTGTCCCTCTGTGTCACCGTCACTTTCTCTGTCACCTGCATGAGTCTCGTCTTACACGTCTCCCGTATTATTTTGTCCTCCACCTTGGGGGCAACACAATCCACACTCTCCCTCAGTTCGCTCGCTCCAGCACGTGGCGCCGCCATTTTGTGCTCCGTTGTCAGAGTTTTGTCGCACGCAATCGCCATTATGCCCACCTGCAGGATTTGCCCTAT